>NC_054397.1:27142961-27444364 GCF_017976425.1 Toxotes jaculatrix | reverse complement strand
ACTATGACGTTTTTTGGCCCATTTTGACGCCTTACTATACTATGACGTTTTTTGGCCCATTTTGACGCCTTACTATACTATGACGTTTTTTGGCCCATTTTGACGCCTTACTATACTATGACGTTTTTTGGCACATTTTGAGGTCATAGTAAAGTATGACTTTTTTTGGCCCATTTTGACGCCTTACTATACTATGACGTTTTTTATGACATTTTGAGGTCATACTAAAGTATGACTTTTTTTGGCCCATTTTGACGCCTTACTATACTATGATGTTTTTTATGACATTTTGAAGTCATACTAAAGTATGACTTTTTTTGGCCCATTTTGACGCCTTACTATACTATGACGTTTTTTGGCACATTTTGAGGTCATAGTAAAGTATGACTTTTTTTGGCCCATTTTGACGCCTTACTATACTATGACGTTTTTTATGACATTTTGAGGTCATAGTAAAGTATGACTTTTTTTGGCCCATTTTGACGCCTTACTATACTATGACGTTTTTTGGCCCATTTTGACGCCTTACTATACTATGACGTTTTTTGGCCCATTTTGATGCCTTACTATACTATGACGTTTTTTATGACATTTTGAGGTCATACTAAAGTATGACTTTTTTTTGGCCCATTTTGACGCCTTACTATACTATGACCTTTGTTGGCACATTTTGAGGTCATAGTAAAGTATGACTTTTTTTGGCCCATTTTGACGCCTTACTATACTATGGCGTTTTTTCGCACATTTTGTGGTCATAGTAAAGTATGACTTTTTTTAGCCGATTTTGACGCCTTACTATACTATGACGTTTTTTATGACATTTTGAGGTCATACTAAAGTATGACTTTTTTTGGCCCATTTTGACGCCCTACTATACTATGACGTTTTTTGGCACATTTTGTGGTCATAGTAAAGTATGACTTTTTTTGGCCCATTTTGACGCCTTACTATACTATGACGTTTTTTGGCCCATTTTGACGCCTTCCTATACTATGACGTTTTTTGGCACATTTTGAGGTCATAGTAAAGTATGACTTTTTTTGGCCCATTTTGACGCCTTACTATACTATGACGTTTTTTATGACATTTTGAGGTCATACTAAAGTATGACGTTTTTTGGCTGATTTTGACGCCTTACTATACTATGACGTTTTTTATGACATTTTGAGGTCATACTAAAGTATGACATTTTTTGGCCGATTTTGACGCCTTACTATACTATGACGTTTTTTATGACATTTTGAGGTCATACTAAAGTATGACTTTTTTTGGCCCATTTTGACGCCTTACTATACTATGACTTTTTTTGGCCCATTTTGACGCCTTACTATACTATGACGTTTTTTGGCCCATTTTGAGGTCATAGTAAAGTATGACTTTTTTTGGCCCATTTTGACGCCTTACTATACTATGACGTTTTTTATGACATTTTGAGGTCATAGTAAAGTATGACTTTTTTTGGCCCATTTTGACGCCTTACTATACTATGACGTTTTTTGGCCCATTTTGACGCCTTACTATACTATGACGTTTTTTTGGCCCATTTTGACGCCTTACTATACTATGACGTTTTTTGGCACATTTTGAGGTCATAGTAAAGTATGACTTTTTTTGGCCCATTTTGACGCCTTACTATACTATGACGTTTTTTATGACATTTTGAGGTCATACTAAAGTATGACTTTTTTTTGGCCCATTTTGACGCCTTACTATACTATGACCTTTTTTGGCACATTTTGATGTCATAGTAAAGTATGACTTTTTTTGGCCCATTTTGACGCCTTACTATACTATGACGTTTTTTGGCACATTTTGTGGTCATAGTAAAGTATGACTTTTTTTAGCCGATTTTGACGCCTTACTATACTATGACGTTTTTTATGTCATTTTGAGGTCATACTAAAGTATGACTTTTTTTGGCCCATTTTGACGCCTTACTATGCTATGACGTTTTTTATGACATTTTGAGGTCATACTAAAGTATGACTTTTTTTGGCCCATTTTGACGCCTTACTATACTATGACCTTTTTTGGCACATTTTGTGGTCATAGTAAAGTATGACTTTTTTTGGCCCATTTTGACGCCTTACTATACTATGACGTTTTTTATGACATTTTGAGGTCATACTAAAGTATGACTTTTTTTGGCCGATTTTGACGCCTTACTATACTATGACGTTTTTTGGCACATTTTGAGGTCATAGTAAAGTATGACTTTTTTTGGCCCATTTTGACGCCTTACTATACTATGACGTTTTTTATGACATTTTGAGGTCATAGTAAAGTATGACTTTTTTTGGCCCATTTTGACGCCTTACTATACTATGACGTTTTTTGGCCCATTTTGACGCCTTACTATACTATGACGTTTTTTTGGCCCATTTTGACGCCTTACTATACTATGACGTTTTTTGGCACATTTTGAGGTCATAGTAAAGTATGACTTTTTTTGGCCCATTTTGACGCCTTACTATACTATGACGTCTTTTATGACATTTTGAGGTCATACTAAAGTATGACTTTTTTTTGGCCCATTTTGACGCCTTACTATACTATGACCTTTTTTGGCACATTTTGAGGTCATAGTAAAGTATGACTTTTTTTGGCCCATTTTGACGCCTTACTATACTATGACGTTTTTTGGCACATTTTGTGGTCATAGTAAAGTATGACTTTTTTTAGCCGATTTTGACGCCTTACTATACTATGACGTTTTTTATGTCATTTTGAGGTCATACTAAAGTATGACTTTTTTTGGCCCATTTTGACGCCTTACTATACTATGACGTTTTTTATGACATTTTGAGGTCATACTAAAGTATGACTTTTTTTGGCCCATTTTGACGCCTTACTATACTATGACCTTTTTTGGCACATTTTGTGGTCATAGTAAAGTATGACTTTTTTTGGCCCATTTTGACGCCTTACTATACTATGACGTTTTTTATGACATTTTGAGGTCATACTAAAGTATGACTTTTTTTGGCCGATTTTGACGCCTTACTATACTATGACGTTTTTTGGCACATTTTGAGGTCATAGTAAAGTATGACTTTTTTTGGCCCATTTTGACGCCTTACTATACTATGACGTTTTTTGGCACATTTTGTGGTCATAGTAAAGTATGTCTTTTTTTAGCCGATTTTGACGCCTTACTATACTATGACGTTTTTTATGTCATTTTGAGGTCATACTAAAGTATGACTTTTTTTGGCCGATTTTGACGCCTTACTATACCATAACGTTTTTTATGACATTTTGAGGTCATACTAAAGTATGACTTTTTTTGGCCCATTTTGACGCCTTACTATACTATGATGTTTTTTATGACATTTTGAAGTCATACTAAAGTATGACTTTTTTTGGCCCATTTTGACGCCTTACTATACTATGACGTTTTTTGGCACATTTTGAGGTCATAGTAAAGTATGACTTTTTTTGGCCCATTTTGACGCCTTACTATACTATGACGTTTTTTATGACATTTTGAGGTCATAGTAAAGTATGACTATACTATGACGTTTTTTGGCCCATTTTGACGCCTTACTATACTATGACGTTTTTTGGCCCATTTTGATGCCTTACTATACTATGACGTTTTTTGGCCCATTTTGACGCCTTACTATACTATGACTTTTTTTGGCCCATTTTGACGCCTTACTATACTATGACGTTTTTTATGACATTTTGAGGTCATACTAAAGTATGACTTTTTTTTGGCCCATTTTGACGCCTTACTATACTATGACCTTTTTTGGCACATTTTGAGGTCATAGTAAAGTATGACTTTTTTTGGCCCATTTTGACGCCTTACTATACTATGACGTTTTTTGGCACATTTTGTGGTCATAGTAAAGTATGACTTTTTTTAGCCGATTTTGACGCCTTACTATACTATGACGTTTTTTATGTCATTTTGAGGTCATACTAAAGTATGACTTTTTTTGGCCCATTTTGACGCCTTACTATGCTATGACGTTTTTTATGACATTTTGAGGTCATACTAAAGTATGACTTTTTTTGGCCCATTTTGACGCCTTACTATACTATGACCTTTTTTGGCACATTTTGTGGTCATAGTAAAGTATGACTTTTTTTGGCCCATTTTGACGCCTTACTATACTATGACGTTTTTTATGACATTTTGAGGTCATACTAAAGTATGACTTTTTTTGGCCGATTTTGACGCCTTACTATACTATGACGTTTTTTGGCACATTTTGAGGTCATAGTAAAGTATGACTTTTTTTGGCCCATTTTGACGCCTTACTATACTATGACGTTTTTTATGACATTTTGAGGTCATAGTAAAGTATGACTTTTTTTGGCCCATTTTGACGCCTTACTATACTATGACGTTTTTTGGCCCATTTTGACGCCTTACTATACTATGACGTTTTTTTGGCCCATTTTGACGCCTTACTATACTATGACGTTTTTTGGCACATTTTGAGGTCATAGTAAAGTATGACTTTTTTTGGCCCATTTTGACGCCTTACTATACTATGACGTCTTTTATGACATTTTGAGGTCATACTAAAGTATGACTTTTTTTTGGCCCATTTTGACGCCTTACTATACTATGACCTTTTTTGGCACATTTTGAGGTCATAGTAAAGTATGACTTTTTTTGGCCCATTTTGACGCCTTACTATACTATGACGTTTTTTGGCACATTTTGTGGTCATAGTAAAGTATGACTTTTTTTAGCCGATTTTGACGCCTTACTATACTATGACGTTTTTTATGTCATTTTGAGGTCATACTAAAGTATGACTTTTTTTGGCCCATTTTGACGCCTTACTATACTATGACGTTTTTTATGACATTTTGAGGTCATACTAAAGTATGACTTTTTTTGGCCCATTTTGACGCCTTACTATACTATGACCTTTTTTGGCACATTTTGTGGTCATAGTAAAGTATGACTTTTTTTGGCCCATTTTGACGCCTTACTATACTATGACGTTTTTTATGACATTTTGAGGTCATACTAAAGTATGACTTTTTTTGGCCGATTTTGACGCCTTACTATACTATGACGTTTTTTGGCACATTTTGAGGTCATAGTAAAGTATGACTTTTTTTGGCCCATTTTTACGCCTTACTATACTATGACGTTTTTTGGCACATTTTGTGGTCATAGTAAAGTATGTCTTTTTTTAGCCGATTTTGACGCCTTACTATACTATGACGTTTTTTATGTCATTTTGAGGTCATACTAAAGTATGACTTTTTTTGGCCGATTTTGACGCCTTACTATACCATAACGTTTTTTATGACATTTTGAGGTCATACTAAAGTATGACTTTTTTTGGCCCATTTTTACGCCTTACTATACTATGATGTTTTTTATGACATTTTGAAGTCATACTAAAGTATGACTTTTTTTGGCCCATTTTGACGCCTTACTATACTATGACGTTTTTTGGCACATTTTGAGGTCATAGTAAAGTATGACTTTTTTTGGCCCATTTTGACGCCTTACTATACTATGACGTTTTTTATGACATTTTGAGGTCATAGTAAAGTATGACTATACTATGACGTTTTTTGGCCCATTTTGACGCCTTACTATACTATGACGTTTTTTGGCCCATTTTGATGCCTTACTATACTATGACGTTTTTTGGCCCATTTTGACGCCTTACTATACTATGACGTTTTTTGGCCCATTTTGACGCCTTACTATACTATGACGTTTTTTGGCCCATTTTGACGCCTTACTATACTATGACGTTTTTTGGCACATTTTGAGGTCATAGTAAAGTATGACTTTTTTTGGCCCATTTTGACGCCTTACTATACTATGACGTTTTTTATGACATTTTGAGGTCATACTAAAGTATGACTTTTTTTGGCCCATTTTGACGCCTTACTATACTATGATGTTTTTTATGACATTTTGAAGTCATACTAAAGTATGACTTTTTTTGGCCCATTTTGACGCCTTACTATACTATGACGTTTTTTGGCACATTTTGAGGTCATAGTAAAGTATGACTTTTTTTGGCCCATTTTGACGCCTTACTATACTATGACGTTTTTTATGACATTTTGAGGTCATAGTAAAGTATGACTTTTTTTGGCCCATTTTGACGCCTTACTATACTATGACGTTTTTTGGCCCATTTTGACGCCTTACTATACTATGACGTTTTTTGGCCCATTTTGATGCCTTACTATACTATGACGTTTTTTGGCCCATTTTGACGCCTTACTATACTATGACGTTTTTTGGCACATTTTGAGGTCATAGTAAAGTATGACTTTTTTTGGCCCATTTTGACGCCTTACTATACTATGACGTTTTTTATGACATTTTGAGGTCATACTAAAGTATGACTTTTTTTGGCCCATTTTGACGCCTTACTATACTATGACGTTTTTTATGACATTTTGAGGTCATACTAAAGTATGACTTTTTTTTGGCCCATTTTGACGCCTTACTATACTATGACCTTTGTTGGCACATTTTGAGGTCATAGTAAAGTATGACTTTTTTTGGCCCATTTTGACGCCTTACTATACTATGGCGTTTTTTCGCACATTTTGTGGTCATAGTAAAGTATGACTTTTTTTAGCCGATTTTGACGCCTTACTATACTATGACGTTTTTTATGACATTTTGAGGTCATACTAAAGTATGACTTTTTTTGGCCCATTTTGACGCCCTACTATACTATGACGTTTTTTGGCACATTTTGTGGTCATAGTAAAGTATGACTTTTTTTGGCCCATTTTGACGCCTTACTATACTATGACGTTTTTTGGCCCATTTTGACGCCTTACTATACTATGACGTTTTTTGGCCCATTTTGAGGTCATAGTAAAGTATGACTTTTTTTGGCCCATTTTGACGCCTTACTATACTATGACGTTTTTTATGACATTTTGAGGTCATACTAAAGTATGACTTTTTTTGGCCCATTTTGACGCCTTACTATACTATGACCTTTTTTGGCACATTTTGACGAATTACTATACTATGACGTTTTTTATGACATTTTGAGGTCATACTAAAGTATGACATTTTTTGGCCCATTTTGACGCCTTACTATACTATGATGTTTTTTATGACATTTTGAGGTCATATTAAAGTATGACTTTTTTTGGCCCATTTTGACGCCTTACTATACTATGACGTTTTTTGGCATATTTTGACGCCTTACTATACTATGACGTTTTTTATGACATTTTGAGGTCATACTAAAGTATGACTTTTTTTGGCCCATTTTGACGCCTTACTATACTATGACGTTTTTTGGCCCATTTTGACGCCTTACTATACTATGACGTTTTTTGGCACATTTTGAGGTCATAGTAAAGTATGACTTTTTTTGGCCCATTTTGACGCCTTACTATACTATGACGTTTTTTGGCACATTTTGAGGTCATAGTAAAGTATGACTTTTTTTGGCCCATTTTGACGCCTTACTATACTATGACGTTTTTTATGACATTTTGAGGTCATAGTAAAGTATGACTTTTTTTGGCCCATTTTGACGCCTTACTATACTATGACGTTTTTTGGCCCATTTTGACGCCTTACTATACTATGACGTTTTTTGGCACATTTTGAGGTCATAGTAAAGTATGACTTTTTTTGGCACATTTTGACACCTTACTATACTATGACGTTTTTTATGACATTTTGAGGTCATACTAAAGTATGACTTTTTTTGGCCCATTTTGACGCCTTACTATACTATGACCTTTTTTGGCACATTTTGAGGTCATAGTAAAGTATGACTTTTTTTGGCCCATTTTGACGCCTTACTATACTATGACGTTTTTTGGCACATTTTGTGGTCATAGTAAAGTATGACTTTTTTTAGCCGATTTTGACGCCTTACTATACTATGATGTTTTTTATGACATTTTGAGGTCATACTAAAGTATGACTTTTTTTGGCCCATTTTGACGCCTTACTATACTATGACGTTTTTTGGCTGATTTTGACGCCTTACTATACTATGACGTTTTTTATGACATTTTGAGGTCATACTAAAGTATGACTTTGTTTGGCCCATTTTGACGCCTTACTATACTATGACGTTTTTTGGCCCATTTTGACGCCTTACTATACTATGACGTTTTTTGGCACATTTTGAGGTCATAGTAAAGTATGACTTTTTTTGGCCCATTTTGACGCCTTACTATACTATGACGTTTTTTGGCCAATTTTGAGGTCATACTAAAGTATGACTTTTTTTGGCCCATTTTGACGCCTTCCTATACTATGACGTTTTTTGGCACATTTTGAGGTCATAGTAAAGTATGACTTTTTTTGGCCCATTTTGACGCCTTACTATACTATGACGTTTTTTATGACATTTTGAGGTCATACTAAAGTATGACTTTTTTTGGCCCATTTTGACGAATTACTATACTATGACGTTTTTTATGACATTTTGAGGTCATACTAAAGTATGACATTTTTTGGCCCATTTTGACGCCTTACTATACTATGAAGTTTTTTATGACATTTTGAGGTCATACTAAAGTATGACTTTTTTTGGCCCATTTTGACGCCTTACTATACTATGACGTTTTTTGGCATATTTTGACGCCTTACTATACTATGACGTTTTTTATGACATTTTGAGGTCATACTAAAGTATGACTTTTTTTGGCCCATTTTGACGCCTTACTATACTATGACGTTTTTTGGCCCATTTTGACGCCTTACTATACTATGACGTTTTTTGGCACATTTTGAGGTCATAGTAAAGTATGACTTTTTTTGGCCCATTTTGACGCCTTACTATACTATGACGTTTTTTATGACATTTTGAGGTCATAGTAAAGTATGACTTTTTTTGGCCCATTTTGACGCCTTACTATACTATGACGTTTTTTGGCCCATTTTGACGCCTTACTATACTATGACGTTTTTTGGCCCATTTTGACGCCTTACTATACTATGACGTTTTTTGGCACATTTTGAGGTCATAGTAAAGTATGACTTTTTTTGGCCCATTTTGACGCCTTACTATACTATGACGTTTTTTATGACATTTTGAGGTCATACTAAAGTATGACTTTTTTTTGGCCCATTTTGACGCCTTACTATACTATGACCTTTTTTGGCACATTTTGAGGTCATAGTAAAGTATGACTTTTTTTGGCCCATTTTGACGCCTTACTATACTATGACGTTTTTTGGCACATTTTGTGGTCATAGTAAAGTATGACTTTTTTTTAGCCGATTTTGACGCCTTACTATACTATGACGTTTTTTATGACATTTTGAGGTCATACTAAAGTATGACTTTTTTTGGCCCATTTTGACGCCTTACTATACTATGACCTTTTTTGGCACATTTTGTGGTCATAGTAAAGTATGACTTTTTTTGGCCCATTTTGACGCCTTACTATACTATGACGTTTTTTATGACATTTTGAGGTCATAGTAAAGTATGACTTTTTTTGGCCGATTTTGACGCCTTACTATACTATGACGTTTTTTGGCACATTTTGAGGTCATACTAAAGTATGACTTTTTTTGGCCCATTTTGACGCCTTACTATACTATGACGTTTTTTATGACATTTTGAGGTCATAGTAAAGTTTGACTTTTTTTGGCCGATTTTGACGCCTTACTATACCATAACGTTTTTTATGACATTTTGAGGTCATACTAAAGTATGACTTTTTTTGGCCCATTTTGACGCCTTACTATACTATGACGTTTTTTATGACATTTTGAGGTCATACTAAAGTATGACTTTTTTTGGCCCATTTTGACACCTTACTATACTATGACGTTTTTTATGACATTTTGAGGTCATACTAAAGTATGACTTTTTTTGGCCCATTTTGACGCCTTACTATACTATGACGTTTTTTGGCACATTTTGGGGTCATAGTAAAGTATGACTTTTTTTGGCCAATTTTGACGCCTTACTATACTATGACGTTTTTTATGACATTTTGAGGACATACTAAAGTATGACTTTTTTTGGCCCATTTTGACGCCTTACTATACTATGACGTTTTTTGGCCCATTTTGACACCTTACTATACTATGACGTTTTTTGGCACATTTTGACGCCTTACTATACTATGACGTTTTTTGGCACATTTTGAGGTCATAGTAAAGTATGACTTTTTTTGGCCCATTTTGACGCCTTACTATACTATGACGTTTTTTATGTCATTTTGAGGTCATACTAAAGTATGACTTTTTTTGGCCCATTTTGACGCCTTACTATACTATGACGTTTTTTATGACATTTTGAGGTCATACTAAAGTATGACTTTTTTTGGCCCATTTTGACACCTTACTATACTATGACGTTTTTTATGACATTTTGAGGTCATACTAAAGTATGACTTTTTTTGGCCCATTTTGACGCCTTACTATACTATGACGTTTTTTGGCACATTTTGGGGTCATAGTAAAGTATGACTTTTTTTGGCCAATTTTGACGCCTTACTATACTATGACGTTTTTTATGACATTTTGAGGACATACTAAAGTATGACTTTTTTTGGCCCATTTTGACGCCTTACTATACTATGACGTTTTTTGGCCCATTTTGACGCCTTACTATACTATGACGTTTTTTGGCACATTTTGACGCCTTACTATACTATGACGTTTTTTGGCACATTTTGAGGTCATAGTAAAGTATGACTTTTTTTGGCCCATTTTGACGCCTTACTATACTATGACGTTTTTTATGTCATTTTGAGGTCATACTAAAGTATGACTTTTTTTGGCCCATTTTGACGCCTTACTATACTATGACGTTTTTTTATGACATTTTGAGGTCATACTAAAGTATGACTTTTTTTGGCCCATTTTGACGCCTTACTATACTATGACCTTTTTTGGCACATTTTGTGGTCATAGTAAAGTATGACTTTTTTTGGCCCATTTTGACGCCTTACTATACTATGACGTTTTTTATGACATTTTGAGGTCATACTAAAGTATGACTTTTTTTGGCCGATTTTGACGCCTTACTATACTATGACGTTTTTTGGCCCATTTTGACGCCTTACTATACTATGACGTTTTTTGGCACATTTTGAGGTCATAGTAAAGTATGACTTTTTTTGGCCCATTTTGACGCCTTCCTATACTATGACGTTTTTTGGCACATTTTGAGGTCATAGTAAAGTATGACTTTTTTTGGCCCATTTTGACGCCTTACTATACTATGACGTTTTTTATGACATTTTGAGGTCATACTAAAGTATGACTTTTTTTGGCCCATTTTGACGCCTTACTATACTATGACGTTTTTTATGACATTTTGAGGTCATACTAAAGTATGACATTTTTTGGCCGATTTTGACGCCTTACTATACTATGATGTTTTTTATGACATTTTGAGGTCATACTAAAGTATGACTTTTTTTTGGCCCATTTTGACGCCTTACTATACTATGACGTTTTTTGGCCCATTTTGAGGTCATACTAAAGTATGACTTTTTTTGGCCCATTTTGACGCCTTACTATACTATGACTTTTTTTGGCCCATTTTGACGCCTTACTATACTATGACGTTTTTTATGACATTTTGAGGTCATAGTAAAGTATGACTTTTTTTGGCCCATTTTGACGCCTTACTATACTATGACGTTTTTTATGACATTTTGAGGTCATAGTAAAGTATGACTTTTTTTGGCCCATTTTGACGCCTTACTATACTATGACGTTTTTTGGCACATTTTGTGGTCATAGTAAAGTATGACTTTTTTTAGCCGATTTTGACGCCTTACTATACTATGACGTTTTTTATGTCATTTTGAGGTCATACTAAAGTATGACTTTTTTTGGCCGATTTTGACGCCTTACTATACCATAACGTTTTTTATGACATTTTGAGGTCATACTAAAGTATGACTTTTTTTGGCCCATTTTGACGCCTTACTATACTATGATGTTTTTTATGACATTTTGAAGTCATACTAAAGTATGACTTTTTTTGGCCCATTTTGACGCCTTACTATACTATGACGTTTTTTGGCACATTTTGAGGTCATAGTAAAGTATGACTTTTTTTGGCCCATTTTGACGCCTTACTATACTATGATGTTTTTTATGACATTTTGAAGTCATACTAAAGTATGACTTTTTTTGGCCCATTTTGACGCCTTACTATACTATGACGTTTTTTGGCACATTTTGAGGTCATAGTAAAGTATGACTTTTTTTGGCCCATTTTGACGCCTTACTATACTATGACGTTTTTTTATGACATTTTGAGGTCATACTAAAGTATGACATTTTTTGGCCGATTTTGACGCCTTACTATACTATGACGTTTTTTATGACATTTTGAGGTCATACTAAAGTATGACTTTTTTTGGCCCATTTTGACGAATTACTATACTATGACGTTTTTTATGACATTTTGAGGTCATACTAAAGTATGACATTTTTTGGCCGATTTTGACGCCTTACTATACTATGATGTTTTTTATGACATTTTGAGGTCATACTAAAGTATGACTTTTTTTGGCCCATTTTGACGCCTTACTATACTATGACGTTTTTTGGCTGATTTTGACGCCTTACTATACTATGACGTTTTTTGGCACATTTTGAGGTCATACTAAAGTATGACTTTTTTTGGCCCATTTTGACGCCTTACTATACTATGACGTTTTTTGGCACATTTTGAGGTCATAGTAAAGTATGACTTTTTTTGGCCCATTTTGACGCCTTACTATACTATGACGTTTTTTATGACATTTTGAGGTCATAGTAAAGTATGACTTTTTTTGGCCCATTTTGACGCCTTACTATACTATGACGTTTTTTGGCCCATTTTGACGCCTTACTATACTATGACGTTTTTTGGCCCATTTTGACGCCTTACTATACTATGACGTTTTTTGGCACATTTTGAGGTCATAGTAAAGTATGACTTTTTTTGGCCCATTTTGACGCCTTACTATACTATGACGTTTTTTGGCCCATTTTGACGCCTTACTATACTATGACGTTTTTTGGCCCATTTTGACGCCTTACTATACTATGACGTTTTTTGGCCCATTTTGAGGTCATAGTAAAGTATGACTTTTTTTGGCCCATTTTGACGCCTTAATATACTATGACGTTTTTTATGACATTTTGAGGTCATACTAAAGTATGACTTTTTTTTGGCCCATTTTGACGCCTTACTATACTATGACCTTTTTTGGCACATTTTGAGGTCATAGTAAAGTATGACTTTTTTTGGCCCATTTTGACGCCTTACTATACTATGACGTTTTTTGGCACATTTTGTGGTCATAGTAAAGTATGACTTTTTTTAGCCGATTTTGACGCCTTACTATACTATGACGTTTTTTATGACATTTTGAGGTCATACTAAAGTATGACTTTTTTTGGCCCATTTTGACGCCTTACTATACTATGACGTTTTTTGGCTGATTTTGACGCCTTACTATACTATGACGTTTTTTATGACATTTTGAGGTCATACTAAAGTATGACTTTTTTTGGCCCATTTTGACGCCTTACTATACTATGACGTTTTTTGGCCCATTTTGACGCCTTACTATACTATGACGTTTTTTGGCACATTTTGACGCCTTACTATACTATGACGTTTTTTGGCCCATTTTGAGGTCATAGTAAGGTATGACTTTTTTTGGCCCATTTTGACGCCTTACTATACTATGACTTTTTTTGGCCCATTTTGACGCCTTTCTATACTATGACCTTTTTTGGCACATTTTGACGCCTTACTATAATATGACGTTTTTTGGACCATTTTGACGCCTTACTATACTATGACGTTTTTTGGCACATTTTGAGGTCATAGTAAATTATGACTTTTTTTGGCCCATTTTGACGCCTTACTATACTATGACGTTTTTTGGCCAATTTTGAGGTCATACTAAAGTATGACTTTTTTTGGCCCATTTTGACGCCTTCCTATACTATGACGTTTTTTGGCACATTTTGAGGTCATAGTAAAGTATGACTTTTTTTGGCCCATTTTGACGCCTTACTATACTATGACGTTTTTTATGACATTTTGAGGTCATACTAAAGTATGACTTTTTTTGGCCCATTTTGACGAATTACTATACTATGACGTTTTTTATGACATTTTGAGGTCATACTAAAGTATGACATTTTTTGGCCGATTTTGACGCCTTACTATACTATGATGTTTTTTATGACATTTTGAGGTCATACTAAAGTATGACTTTTTTTGGCCCATTTTGACGCCTTACTATACTATGACGTTTTTTGGCTGATTTTGACGCCTTACTATACTATGACGTTTTTTGGCACATTTTGAGGTCATACTAAAGTATGACTTTTTTTGGCCCATTTTGACGCCTTACTATACTATGACGTTTTTTGGCACATTTTGAGGTCATAGTAAAGTATGACTTTTTTTGGCCCATTTTGACGCCTTACTATACTATGACGTTTTTTGGCACATTTTGTGGTCATAGTAAAGTATGACTTTTTTTAGCCGATTTTGACGCCTTACTATACTATGACGTTTTTTATGACATTTTGAGGTCATACTAAAGTATGACTTTTTTTGGCCCATTTTGACACCTTACTATACTATGACGTTTTTTATGACATTTTGAGGTCATACTAAAGTATGACTTTTTTTGGCCCATTTTGACGCCTTACTATACTATGACCTTTTTTGGCACATTTTGAGGTCATAGTAAAGTATGACTTTTTTTGGCCCATTTTGACGCCTTACTATATTATGACGTATTTTGGCCCATTTTGACGCCTTACTATACTATGATGTTTTTTGGCACATTTTGAGGTCATAGTAAAATATGACTTTTTTTGGCCGATTTTGACGCTTTACTATACTATGACGTTTTTTATGACATTTTGAGGTCATAGTAAAGTATGACTTTTTTTGGCCCATTTTGACGCCTTACTATATTATGATGTTTTTTATGACATTTTGAGGTCATACTAAAGTATGACTTTTTTTGGCCCATTTTGACGCCTTACTATACTATGACGTTTTTTATGACATTTTGAGGTCATAGTAAAGTATGACTTTTTTTGGCCCATTTTGACGCCTTACTATACTATGACGTTTTTTGGCCCATTTTGACGCCTTACTATACTATGACGTTTTTTGGCCCACTTTGACGCCTTACTATACTATGACGTTTGTTGGCACATTTTGAGGTCATACTAAAGTATGACTTTTTTTGGCCCATTTTGACGCCTTACTATACTATGACGTTTTTTATGACATTTTGAGGTCATACTAAAGTATGACATTTTTTGGCCGATTTTGACGCCTTACTATACTATGATGTTTTTTATGACATTTTGAGGTCATACTAAAGTATGACTTTTTTTGGCCCATATTGACGCCTTACTATACTATGACGTTTTTTGGTTGATTTTGACGCCTTACTATACTATGACGTTTTTTATGACATTTTGAGGTCATACTAAAGTATGACTTTTTTTGGCCAATTTTGACGCCTTACTATACTATGACGTTTTTTGGCCCATTTTGACGCCTTACTATACTATGACGTTTTTTGGCACATTTTGAGGTCATAGTAAAGTATGACTTTTTTTGGCCCATTTTGACGCCTTACTATACTATGACGTTTTTTGGCCAATTTTGAGGTCATACTAAAGTATGACTTTTTTTGGCCCATTTTGACGCCTTCCTATACTATGACGTTTTTTGGCACATTTTGAGGTCATAGTAAAGTATGACTTTTTTTGGCCCATTTTGACGCCTTACTATACTATGACGTTTTTTATGACATTTTGAGGTCATACTAAAGTATGACTTTTTTTGGCCCATTTTGACGAATTACTATACTATGACGTTTTTTATGACATTTTGAGGTCATACTAAAGTATGACATTTTTTGGCCGATTTTGACGCCTTACTATACTATGATGTTTTTTATGACATTTTGAGGTCATACTAAAGTATGACTTTTTTTGGCCCATTTTGACGCCTTACTATACTATGACGTTTTTTGGCTGATTTTGACGCCTTACTATACTATGACGTTTTTTGGCACATTTTGAGGTCATACTAAAGTATGACTTTTTTTGGCCCATTTTGACGCCTTACTATACTATGACGTTTTTTGGCCCATTTTGAGGTCATAGTAAAGTATGACTTTTTTTGGCCCATTTTGACGCCTTACTATACTATGACGTTTTTTATGACATTTTGAGGTCATAGTAAAGTATGACTTTTTTTGGCCCATTTTGACGCCTTACTATACTATGACGTTTTTTGGCCCATTTTGACGCCTTACTATACTATGACGTTTTTTGGCCCATTTTGACGCCTTACTATACTATGACGTTTTTTGGCACATTTTGAGGTCATAGTAAAGTATGACTTTTTTTGGCCCATTTTGACGCCTTACTATACTATGACGTTTTTTGGCCCATTTTGAGGTCATAGTAAAGTATGACTTTTTTTGGCCCATTTTGACGCCTTAATATACTATGACGTTTTTTATGACATTTTGAGGTCATACTAAAGTATGACTTTTTTTTGGCCCATTTTGACGCCTTACTATACTATGACCTTTTTTGGCACATTTTGAGGTCATAGTAAAGTATGACTTTTTTTGGCCCATTTTGACGCCTTACTATACTATGACGTTTTTTGGCACATTTTGTGGTCATAGTAAAGTATGACTTTTTTTAGCCGATTTTGACGCCTTACTATACTATGACGTTTTTTATGACATTTTGAGGTCATACTAAAGTATGACTTTTTTTGGCCCATTTTGACGCCTTACTATACTATGACGTTTTTTGGCTGATTTTGACGCCTTACTATACTATGACGTTTTTTATGACATTTTGAGGTCATACTAAAGTATGACTTTTTTTGGCCCATTTTGACGCCTTACTATACTATGACGTTTTTTGGCCCATTTTGACGCCTTACTATACTATGACGTTTTTTGGCACATTTTGACGCCTTACTATACTATGACGTTTTTTGGCCCATTTTGAGGTCATAGTAAGGTATGACTTTTTTTGGCCCATTTTGACGCCTTACTATACTATGACTTTTTTTGGCCCATTTTGACGCCTTTCTATACTATGACCTTTTTTGGCACATTTTGACGCCTTACTATACTATGACGTTTTTTGGCCCATTTTGACGCCTTACTATACTATGACGTTTTTTGGCACATTTTGAGGTCATACTAAAGTATGACTTTTTTTGGCCCATTTTGACGCCTTACTATACTATGACGTTTTTTGGCACATTTTGACGCCTTACTATACTATGACGTTTTTTGGCCCATTTTGACGCCTTACTATACTATGACGTTTTTTGGCACATTTTGAGGTCATAGTAAAGTATGACTTTTTTTGGCCCATTTTGACGCCTTACTATACTATGACGTTTTTTATGACATTTTGAGGTCATACTAAAGTATGACTTTTTTTGGCCCATTTTGACACCTTACTATACTATGACGTTTTTTATGACATTTTGAGGTCATACTAAAGTATGACTTTTTTTGGCCCATTTTGACGCCTTACTATACTATGACCTTTTTTGGCACATTTTGAGGTCATAGTAAAGTATGACTTTTTTTGGCCCATTTTGACGCCTTACTATATTATGACGTATTTTGGCCCATTTTGACGCCTTACTATACTATGATGTTTTTTGGCACATTTTGAGGTCATAGTAAAATATGACTTTTTTTGGCCGATTTTGACGCTTTACTATACTATGACGTTTTTTATGACATTTTGAGGTCATAGTAAAGTATGACTTTTTTTGGCCCATTTTGACGCCTTACTATATTATGATGTTTTTTATGACATTTTGAGGTCATACTAAAGTATGACTTTTTTTGGCCCATTTTGACGCCTTACTATACTATGACGTTTTTTATGACATTTTGAGGTCATAGTAAAGTATGACTTTTTTTGGCCCATTTTGACGCCTTACTATACTATGACGTTTTTTGGCCCATTTTGACGCCTTACTATACTATGACGTTTTTTGGCCCACTTTGACGCCTTACTATACTATGACGTTTGTTGGCACATTTTGAGGTCATACTAAAGTATGACTTTTTTTGGCCCATTTTGACGCCTTACTATACTATGACGTTTTTTATGACATTTTGAGGTCATACTAAAGTATGACATTTTTTGGCCGATTTTGACGCCTTACTATACTATGATGTTTTTTATGACATTTTGAGGTCATACTAAAGTATGACTTTTTTTGGCCCATATTGACGCCTTACTATACTATGACGTTTTTTGATTAATTTTGACGCCTTACTATACTATGACGTTTTTTATGACATTTTGAGGTCATACTAAAGTATGACTTTTTTTGGCCCATTTTGACGCCTTACTATACTATGACGTTTTTTGGCCCATTTTGACGCCTTACTATACTATGACGTTTTTTGGCACATTTTGAGGTCATAGTAAAGTATGACTTTTTTTGGCCCATTTTGACGCCTTACTATACTATGACGTTTTTTGGCCAATTTTGAGGTCATACTAAAGTATGACTTTTTTTGGCCCATTTTGACGCCTTCCTATACTATGACGTTTTTTGGCACATTTTGAGGTCATAGTAAAGTATGACTTTTTTTGGCCCATTTTGACGCCTTACTATACTATGACGTTTTTTATGACATTTTGAGGTCATACTAAAGTATGACTTTTTTTGGCCCATTTTGACGAATTACTATACTATGACGTTTTTTATGACATTTTGAGGTCATACTAAAGTATGACATTTTTTGGCCGATTTTGACGCCTTACTATACTATGATGTTTTTTATGACATTTTGAGGTCATACTAAAGTATGACTTTTTTTGGCCCATTTTGACGCCTTACTATATTATGATGTTTTTTGGCACATTTTGAGGTCATAGTAAAGTATGACTTTTTTTGGCCCATTTTGACGCCTTACTATACTATGACGTTTTTTATGACATTTTGAGGTCATACTAAAGTATGACTTTTTTTGGCCCATTTTGACGAATTACTATACTATGACGTTTTTTATGACATTTTGAGGTCATACTAAAGTATGACTTTTTTTGGCCCATTTTGACGCCTTCCTATACTATGACGTTTTTTGGCACATTTTGAGGTCATAGTAAAGTATGACTTTTTTTGGCCCATTTTGACGCCTTACTATACTATGACGTTTTTTATGACATTTTGAGGTCATACTAAAGTATGACTTTTTTTGGCCCATTTTGACGAATTACTATACTATGACGTTTTTTATGACATTTTGAGGTCATACTAAAGTATGACATTTTTTGGCCGATTTTGACGCCTTACTATACTATGATGTTTTTTATGACATTTTGAGGTCATACTAAAGTATGACTTTTTTTGGCCCATTTTGACGCCTTACTATATTATGATGTTTTTTATGACATTTTGAGGTCATACTAAAGTATGACTTTTTTTGGCCCATTTTGACGCCTTCCTATACTATGACGTTTTTTGGCACATTTTGAGGTCATAGTAAAGTATGACTTTTTTTGGCCCATTTTGACGCCTTACTATACTATGACGTTTTTTATGACATTTTGAGGTCATACTAAAGTATGACTTTTTTTGGCCCATTTTGACGAATTACTATACTATGACGTTTTTTATGACATTTTGAGGTCATACTAAAGTATGACATTTTTTGGCCGATTTTGACGCCTTACTATACTATGATGTTTTTTATGACATTTTGAGGTCATACTAAAGTATGACTTTTTTTGGCCCATTTTGACGCCTTACTATACTATGACGTTTTTTGGCTGATTTTGACGCCTTACTATACTATGACGTTTTTTGGCACATTTTGAGGTCATACTAAAGTATGACTTTTTTTGGCCCATTTTGACGCCTTACTATACTATGACGTTTTTTGGCACATTTTGAGGTCATAGTAAAGTATGACTTTTTTTGGCCCATTTTGACGCCTTACTATACTATGACGTTTTTTATGACATTTTGAGGTCATAGTAAAGTATGACTTTTTTTGGCCCATTTTGACGCCTTACTATACTATGACGTTTTTTGGCCCATTTTGACGCCTTACTATACTATGACGTTTTTTGGCCCATTTTGACGCCTTACTATACTATGACGTTTTTTGGCACATTTTGAGGTCATAGTAAAGTATGACTTTTTTTGGCCCATTTTGACGCCTTACTATACTATGACGTTTTTTGGCCCATTTTGACGCCTTACTATACTATGACCTTTTTTGGCACATTTTGTGGTCATAGTAAAGTAGGACTTTTTTTGGCCGATTTTGACGCCTTACTATACTATGACGTTTTTTGGCACATTTTGAGGTCATACTAAAGTATGACTTTTTTTGGCCCATTTTGACGCCTTACTATACTATGACGTTTTTTATGACATTTTGAGGTCATACTAAAGTATGACTTTTTTTGGCCCATTTTGACCCCTTACTATACTATGATGTTTTTTATGACATTTTGAGGTCATACTAAAGTATGACTTTTTTTGGCCCATTTTGACGCCTTACTATACTATGACGTTTTTTATGACATTTTGAGGTCATACTAAAGAATGACTTTTTTTGGCCGATTTTGACGCTTTACTATACTATGACGTTTTTTGGCACATTTTTAGGTCATAGTAAAGTATGACTTTTTTTGGCCGATTTTGACGCCTTACTATACTATGACGTTTTTTATGACATTTTGAGGTCATACTAAAGTATGACTTTTTTTGGCCCATTTTGACGCCTTACTATACTATGACGTTTTTTATGACATTTTGAGGTCATACTAAAGTATGACTTTTTTTGGCCCATTTTGACGCCTTACTATACTATGACGTTTTTTATGACATTTTGAGGTCATACTAAAGTATGACGTTTTTTGGCTGATTTTGACGCCTTACTATACTATGACGTTTTTTATGACATTTTGAGGTCATACTAAAGTATGACTTTTTTTGGCCCATTTTGACGCCTTACTATACTATGACGTTTCTTGGCCGATTTTGACGCCTTACTACACTATGACGTTTTTTGGCACATTTTGAGGTCATAGTAAAATAAGACTTTTTTTGGCCGATTTTGACGCCTTACTATACTATGACGTTTTTTGGCCCATTTTGACGCCTTACTACACTATGACTTTTTTTGGCCAATTTTGACGCCTTACTATACTATGACTTTTTTTGGCCCATTTTGACGCCTTACTATACTATGACGTTTTTTGGCCCATTTTGACGCCTTACTATACTATGACGTTTTTTATGACATTTTGAGGTCATACTAAAGTATGACTTTTTTTGGCCCATTTTGACGCATTACTATACTATGACGTTTTTTGGCCCATTTTGACGCCTTACTATACTATGACGTTTTTTGGCACATTTTGAGGTCATAGTAAAGTATGACTTTTTTTGGCCCATTTTGACGCCTTACTATACTATGACGTTTTTTGGCCCATTTTGAGGTCATACTAAAGTATGACTTTTTTTGGCCCATTTTGACGCCTTACTATACTATGACTTTTTTTGGCCCATTTTGACGCCTTACTATACTATGACGTTTTTTGGCACATTTTGAGGTCATAGTAAAATATGACTTTTTTTGGCCCATTTTGACGCCTTACTATACTATGACTTTTTTTGGCACATTTTGACGCCTTACTATACTATGACGTTTTTTTGGCCCATTTTGACGCCTTACTATACTATGACGTTTTTTGGCACATTTTGAGGTCATAGTAAAACATGACTTTTTTTGGCCTATTTTGACGCCTTTCTATACTATGACGTTTTTTGGCACATTTTGACGCCTTACTATACTATGACGTTTTTTGGCCCATTTTGACGCCTTACTATATTATGACGTTTTTTGGCACATTTTGAGGTCATAGTAAAGTATGACTTTTTTTGGCCCATTTTGACGCCTTACTATACTATGACGTTTTTTATGACAATTTGAGGTCATACTAAAGTATGACTTTTTTTGGCCCATTTTGACGCCTTACTATACTATGACGTTTTTTATGACATTTTGAGGTCATACTAAAGTATGACTTTTTTTGGCCCATTTTGACGCCTTACTATACTATGACGTTTTTTGGCTGATTTTGACGCCTTACTATACTATGACGTTTTTTATGACATTTTGAGGTCATACTAAAGTATGACTTTTTTTGGCCCATTTTGACGCCTTACTATACTATGACTTTTTTTGGCCTATTTTGACGCCTTTCTATACTATGACGTTTTTTGGCACATTTTGACGCCTTACTATACTATGACGTTTTTTGGCCCATTTTGACGCCTTACTATATTATGACGTTTTTTGGCACATTTTGAGGTCATAGTAAAGTATGACTTTTTTTGGCCGATTTTGACGCCTTACTATACTATGACGTTTTTTATGACATTTTGAGGTCATACTAAAGTATGACTTTTTTTGGCCCATTTTGACGCCTTACTATACTATGACGTTTTTTATGACATTTTGAGGTCATACTAAAGTATGACTTTTTTTGGCCCATTTTGACGCCTTACTATACTATGACGTTTTTTATGACATTTTGAGGTCATACTAAAGTATGACGTTTTTTGGCTGATTTTGACGCCTTACTATACTATGACGTTTTTTATGACATTTTGAGGTCATACTAAAGTATGACTTTTTTTGGCCCATTTTGACGCCTTACTATACTATGACTTTTCTTGGCCGATTTTGACGCCTTACTACACTATGACGTTTTTTGGCACATTTTGAGGTCATAGTAAAATAAGACTTTTTTTGGCCGATTTTGACGCCTTACTATACTATGACGTTTTTTGGCCCATTTTGACGCCTTACTACACTATGACTTTTTTTGGCCAATTTTGACGCCTTACTATACTATGACTTTTTTTGGCCCATTTTGACGCCTTACTATACTATGACGTTTTTTGGCACATTTTGAGGTCATAGTAAAATATGACTTTTTTTGGCCCATTTTGACGCCTTACTATACTATGACTTTTTTTGGCACATTTTGACGCCTTACTATACTATGACGTTTCTTGGCCGATTTTGACGCCTTACTACACTATGACATTTTTTATGACATTTTGAGGTCGTAGTAAAGTATGACTTTTTTTAGCCGATTTTGACGCCTTACTATACTATGACGTTTTTTATGACATTTTGAAGTCATACTAAAGTATGACTTTTTTTGGCCCATTTTGACGCCCTACTATACTATGACGTTTTTGGCACATTTTGAGGTCATACTAAAGTATGACTTTTTTTGGCCCATTTTGACGCCTTACTATACTATGACGTTTTTTATGACATTTTGAGGTCATACTAAAGTATGACTTTTTTTGGCCCATTTTGACGCCTTACTATACTATGACGTTTTTTTGGCCCATTTTGACGCCTTACTATACTATGACGTTTTTTGGCACATTTTGAGGTCATAGTAAAACATGACTTTTTTTGGCCTATTTTGACGCCTTTCTATACTATGACGTTTTTTGGCACATTTTGACGCCTTACTATACTATGACGTTTTTTGGCCCATTTTGACGCCTTACTATATTATGACGTTTTTTGGCACATTTTGAGGTCATAGTAAAGTATGACTTTTTTTGGCCCATTTTGACGCCTTACTATACTATGACGTTTTTTATGACAATTTGAGGTCATACTAAAGTATGACTTTTTTTGGCCCATTTTGACGCCTTACTATACTATGACGTTTTTTATGACATTTTGAGGTCATACTAAAGTATGACTTTTTTTGGCCCATTTTGACGCCTTACTATACTATGACGTTTTTTATGACATTTTGAGGTCATACTAAAGTATGACTTTTTTTGGCCCATTTTGACGCCTTACTATACTATGACTTTTTTTGGCCTATTTTGACGCCTTTCTATACTATGACGTTTTTTGGCACATTTTGACGCCTTACTATACTATGACGTTTTTTGGCCCATTTTGACGCCTTACTATATTATGACGTTTTTTGGCACATTTTGAGGTCATAGTAAAGTATGACTTTTTTTGGCCGATTTTGACGCCTTACTATACTATGACGTTTTTTATGACATTTTGAGGTCATACTAAAGTATGACTTTTTTTGGCCCATTTTGACGCCTTACTATACTATGACGTTTTTTATGACATTTTGAGGTCATACTAAAGTATGACTTTTTTTGGCCCATTTTGACGCCTTACTATACTATGACGTTTTTTATGACATTTTGAGGTCATACTAAAGTATGACGTTTTTTGGCTGATTTTGACGCCTTACTATACTATGACGTTTTTTATGACATTTTGAGGTCATACTAAAGTATGACTTTTTTTGGCCCATTTTGACGCCTTACTATACTATGACGTTTCTTGGCCGATTTTGACGCCTTACTACACTATGACGTTTTTTGGCACATTTTGAGGTCATAGTAAAATAAGACTTTTTTTGGCCGATTTTGACGCCTTACTATACTATGACGTTTTTTGGCCCATTTTGACGCCTTACTACACTATGACTTTTTTTGGCCAATTTTGACGCCTTACTATACTATGACTTTTTTTGGCCCATTTTGACGCCTTACTATACTATGACGTTTTTTGGCCCATTTTGACGCCTTACTATACTATGACGTTTTTTATGACATTTTGAGGTCATAGTAAAGTATGACTTTTTTTGGCCCATTTTGACGCCTTACTATACTATGACGTTTTTTCGCCCATTTTGACGCCTTACTATACTATGACGTTTTTTGGCACATTTTGAGGTCATAGTAAAGTATGACTTTTTTTAGCCGATTTTGACGCCTTACTATACTATGACGTTTT
This sequence comes from Toxotes jaculatrix, assembly GCF_017976425.1. Lineage (NCBI taxonomy): Eukaryota > Metazoa > Chordata > Actinopteri > Toxotidae > Toxotes > Toxotes jaculatrix. The sequence continues at coordinate 27,419,536 of NC_054397.1, read as the reverse complement.
TTATGACATTTTGAGGTCATACTAAAGTATGACTTTTTTTGGCCCATTTTGACGCCCTACTATACTATGACGTTTTTTGGCACATTTTGAGGTCATACTAAAGTATGACTTTTTTTGGCCGATTTTGACGCCTTACTATACTATGACGTTTTTTATGACATTTTGATGTCATACTAAAGTATGACTTTTTTTGGCCCATTTTGACGCCCTACTATACTATGACGTTTTTTGGCACATTTTGAGGTCATACTAAAGTATGACTTTTTTTGGCCCATTTTGACGCCTTACTATACTATGATGTTTTTTATGACATTTTGAGGTCATACTAAAGTATGACTTTTTTTGGCCCAATTTGACGCCTTACTATACTATGACGTTTTTTGGCTGATTTTGACGCCTTACTATACTATGACGTTTTTTATGACATTTTGAGGTCATACTAAAGTATGACTTTTTTTGGCCCATTTTGACGCATTACTATACTATGACGTTTTTTGGCCCATTATGACGCCTTACTATACTATGACGTTTTTTGGCCCATTTTGACGCCTTACTATACTATGACGTTTTTTGGCACATTTTGAGGTCATAGTAAAGTATGACTTTTTTTGGCCCATTTTGACGCCTTACTATACTATGACGTTTTTTGGCCCATTTTGAGGTCATACTAAAGTATGACTTTTTTTGGCCCATTTTGACGCCTTACTATACTATGACTTTTTTTGGCCCATTTTGACGCCTTACTATACTATGACGTTTTTTGGCACATTTTGAGGTCATAGTAAAACATGACTTTTTTTGGCCGATTTTGACGCCTTACTATACTATGACGTTTTTTATGACATTTTGAGGTCATAGTAAAGTATGACTTTTTTTGGCCCATTTTGACGCCTTACTATACTATGACGTTTTTTATGACATTTTGAGGTCATACTAAAGTATGACTTTTTTGGCCCATTTTGACGCCTTACTATACTATGACGTTTTTTATGACATTTTGAGGTCATACTAAAGTATGACTTTTTTTGGCCCATTTTGACGCCTTACTATACTATGACGTTTTTTGGCTGATTTTGACGCCTTACTATACTATGACGTTTTTTATGACATTTTGAGGTCATACTAAAGTATGACTTTTTTTGGCCCATTTTGACGCCTTTCTATACTATGACCTTTTCTGGCACATTTTGTGGTCATAGTAAAGTATAACTTTTTTTGGCCGATTTTGACGCCTTACTATACTATGACGTTTTTTTGGCCCATTTTGACACCTTACTATACTATGACGCTTTTTGGCACATTTTGAGGTCATAGTAAAACATGACTTTTTTTGGCCGATTTTGACGCCTTACTATACTATGACGTTTTTTATGACATTTTGAGGTCATACTAAAGTATGACTTTTTTGGCCCATTTTGACGCCTTACTATACTATGACGTTTTTTATGACATTTTGAGGTCATACTAAAGTATGACTTTTTTTGGCCCATTTTGACGCCTTACTATACTATGACGTTTTTTGGCTGATTTTGACGCCCTACTATACTATTACGTTTTTTGGCACATTTTGAGGTCATACTAAAGTATGACTTTTTTTGGCCCATTTTGACGCCTTTCTATACTATGACCTTTTCTGGCACATTTTGTGGTCATAGTAAAGTATAACTTTTTTTGGCCGATTTTGACGCCTTACTATACTATGACGTTTTTTTGGCCCATTTTGACGCCTTACTATACTATGACGTTTTTTGGCACATTTTGAGGTCATAGTAAAACATGACTTTTTTTGGCCGATTTTGACGCCTTACTATACTATGACGTTTTTTATGACATTTTGAGGTCATAGTAAAGTATGACTTTTTTTGGCCCATTTTGACGCCTTACTATACTATGACGTTTTTTATGACATTTTGAGGTCATACTAAAGTATGACTTTTTTTGGCCCATTTTGACGCCTTACTATACTATGACGTTTTTTATGACATTTTGAGGTCATACTAAAGTATGACTTTTTTTGGCCCATTTTGACGCCTTACTATACTATGACGTTTTTTATGACATTTTGAGGTCATACTAAAGTATGACTTTTTTTGGCCGATTTTGACGCCCTACTATATTATGACTGTAATAGGTATTGAATGAACCCAATTGCAGCACAAATAGTCTTTATTCAGCAAGTACTCAATTAACCAGAGGATGCAGTGCAGGTGAGTACAACAGGATTCGAACTCGGGTCTCCCGTGTGTTAGGCAAGCACTTAACCACAGGACCAACGGGGCAGACAGGGAGTATGGGAGACTCGTGAGCAGGTAATCAGTCCAACAGTTCTTGACAGGCTCAACGGGTTCAGGGAAGCGAAATGTCTCTTACTCACTGCTGGTGAAGTCTTGCTGGAAGGTGGTTGAATAAGGGCTTGGCGTGGATCCGGACCTTAGGCAGAGTCGGAGGAGCTGAGGACAGAGGGGGTGAGCCGGGGAGGTGAAGCTGAGTGCCGAGCAGCCACAGGCAGGCAAAGAATGGAAAACAGGCTGGCAGTACTCGTAGTCAAAGACAGAAGGCTGGTGGGTTACCAGGGCAGAGACGTGAAGCAAGGTCAGGAGCAAGACGGGTCGATAACAGGTAAGCAGTCCGGGAATAAGTGTTGGAGAGTCAGGCATGAGAGCGAAGACAATCTGGCAAAGAGTGAGTGGATAAGGCTGCATATATACTGGGTTGATTGGTGAGCAGGTGACTGCAGCAGGTGGAAGTAGTTGGGCTGATGAGGGGGTGTGGCTGAGCAGCCGGGCAGGAGAGGTGCAGAGCAGAATGTGACAGTGATAGCAGAAGGTGGAAGTAGTTGGGCTGATGAGGGGGTGTGGCTGAGCAGCAGGGCAGAGCAGAATGTGACAATGACATTTTTTGGCACATTTTGAGGTCATACTAAAGTATGACTTTTTTTGGCCCATTTTGACGCCTTACTATACTATGACTTTTTTTGGCACATTTTGAGGTCATACTAAAGTATGACTTTTTTTGGCCGATTTTGACGCCTTACTATACTATGACGTTTTTTATGACATTTTGAGGTCATACTAAAGTATGACTTTTTTTGGCCCATTTTGATGCCCTACTATACTATGACTTTTTTTGGCACATTTTGACGTCATACTAAAGTATGACTTTTTTTGGCCCATTTTGACGCCTTACTATACTATGACCTTTTTTGGCACATTTTGAGGTCATACTAAAGTATGACTTTTTTTGGCCCATTTTGACGCCTTACTATACTATGACGTTTTTTATGACATTTTGAGGTCATAGTAAAGTATGACTTTTTTTGGCCCATTTTGACGCCTTACTATACTATGACGTTTTTTGGCACATTTTGAGGTCATAGTAAAGTATGACCTTTTTTGGCCGATTTTGACGCCTTACTATACTATGACGTTTTTTATGACATTTTGAGGTCATACTAAAGAATGACTTTTTTTGGCCGATTTTGACGCTTTACTATACTATGACGTTTTTTGGCACATTTTTAGGTCATAGTAAAGTATGACTTTTTTTGGCCGATTTTGACGCCTTACTATACTATGACGTTTTTTATGACATTTTGAGGTCATACTAAATTATGACTTTTTTTGGCCGATTTTGACGCCTTACTATACTATGACGTTTTTTGGCACATTTTTAGGTCATAGTAAAGTATGACTTTTTTTGGCCCATTTTGACGCCTTACTATACCATAACGTTTTTTATGACATTTTGAGGTCAAACTAAAGTATGACTTTTTTTGGCCGATTTTGACGCCTTACTATACTATGACGTTTTTTATGACATTTTGAGGTCATACTAAAGTATGACTTTTTTTGGCCATTTTGACGCCTTACTATACTATGACGTTTTTTATGACATTTTGAGGTCATAGTAAAGTATGACTTTTTTTGGCCGATTTTGACGCCTTACTATACTATGACGTTTTTTATGACATTTTGAGGTCATACTAAAGAATGACTTTTTTTGGCCGATTTTGACGCTTTACTATACTATGACGTTTTTTATGACATTTTGAGGTCATACTAAATTATGACTTTTTTTGGCCGATTTTGACGCCTTACTATACTATGACGTTTTTTGGCACATTTTTAGGTCATAGTAAAGTATGACTTTTTTTGGCCGATTTTGACGCCTTACTATACCATAACGTTTTTTATGACATTTTGAGGTCATACTAAAGTATGACTTTTTTTGGCCGATTTTGACGCCTTACTATACTATGACGTTTTTTGGCCGATTTTGACGCCTTACTATACTATGACGTTTTTTATGACATTTTGAGGTCATACTAAAGTATGACTTTTTTTGGCCCATTTTGACGCCTTACTATACTATGACGTTTTTTATGACATTTTGAGGTCATACTAAAGTATGACTTTTTTTGGCCCATTTTGACGCCTTACTATACTATGACGTTTTTTTGCCGATTTTGACGTCTTACTATACTATGATGTTTTTTATGACATTTTGAGGTCATACTAAAGTATGACTTTTTTTGGCCGATTTTGACGCCTTACTACTATGACGTTTTTTTGCCGATTTTGACGCCTTACTATACTATGATGTTTTTTATGACATTTTGAGGTCATACTAAAGTATGACTTTTTTTGGCCCATTTTGACGCCTTACTATACTATGACTTTTTTTGGCCTATTTTGACGCCTTTCTATACTGTGACGTTTTTTGGCACATTTTGACGCCTTACTATACTATGACGTTTTTTGGCCCATTTTGACGCCTTACTATACTATGACGTTTTTTGGCACATTTTGAGGTCATAGTAAAGTATGACTTTTTTTGGCCGATTTTGACGCCTTACTATACTATGACGTTTTTTATGACATTTTGAGGTCATACTAAAGTATGACTTTTTTTGGCCCATTTTGACGCCTTACTATACTATGCCGTTTTTTATGACATTTTGAGGTCATACTAAAGTATGACTTTTTTTGGCCCATTTTGACGCCTTACTATACTATGACTTTTTTTGGCCTATTTTGACGCCTTTCTATACTATGACGTTTTTTGGCACATTTTGACGCCTTACTATACTATGACGTTTTTTATGACATTTTGAGGTCATACTAAAGTATGACTTTTTTTGGCCCATTTTGACGCCTTACTATACTATGACGTTTTTTATGTCATTTTGAGGTCATACTAAAGTATGACTTTTTTTGGCCGATTTTGACGCACTACTATACTATGACGTTTTTTATGACATTTTGAGGTCATACTAAAGTATGACTTTTTTGGGCCCATTTTGACGCCTTACTATACTATGACGTTTTTTGGCACATTTTGAGGTCATAGTAAAGTATGACTTTTTTTGGCCCATTTTGACGCCTTACTATACCATGACGTTTTTTATGACATTTTGAGGTCATACTAAAGTATGACTTTTTTTGGCCCATTTTGACGCCTTACTATACCATGACGTTTTTTATGACATTTTGAGGTCATAGTAAAGTATGACTTTTTTTGGCCCATTTTGACGCCTTACTATACTATGACGTTTTTTATGAAATTTTGAGGTCATACTAAATTATGACTTTTTTTGGCCCATTTTGACGCCTTACTATACTATGACATTTTTTGGCACATTTTGAGGTCATAGTAAAGTATGACTTTTTTTTTTTTTTCAAACTCTTTTTATTGGGGTTTTCAAAGTTAAACATACAAACAATATATTGACTTATTCAGAGTGCGGATAACGAAGACAAAACAAAACAGAAAAAAAAAACAAAAACAAAAACAAAAAAAAAACAGCCACAATAACACAAAATACAAAAATAATAATATTAAAAAAAAAAAAAAAAAGTTGAGTAAAGATAAAGTATTAAAGTAAAGCAGTCTGTGTTCTGCAGATAATTTAATTATTTTACAAATTATTACCAAAATGTAAAGTTTATTGCAAGTTCAGTCCTAATATAGATACCAAGAAATGTATAGTTAAAATAAGAATGTATCTAACAGAACACAAAAAGTGACAAAAGTGGATGACAGGTAGCTCCGCAGTGCCTTCACACTAACATCAGGCTAGTTTGTGGGAAATGTTGGTTTACTTTTATCAAAGTAATCAATAAAGGGTCTCCAGATCCGGTAGAATTTGTCTTCACACCCTCTTAATGAGAATTTTATTTTTTCTAACTGCAGATACTGCATAACATCTTTCATAAGGGTAGAGTGAGTCGGAGGTTGAGCCTGCTTCCAGTTCAATAATATCAGTCTCCGTGCTAGAAGAGATATATATGTTATCATGTTATAATGAGAGCTGGATAAGACAAGACCAGGTTCTTTAACTTCAAAGACAGCCATCAGTGGACTAGGATTGATCACTCTTCCTATAATGTCCGAAAAAGATTGAAAAATCAGTTGCCAGTATGTTCTTATTCTTGGACAGTGCCAGAACATATGGGCTAGTGAGGCTGGTGATTGTCCACATCTATCACATGCAGGATCTATATTCGGATACATTTTACAGAGCTTTACCTTTGATAAATGTAATCGGTGTAAGACTTTAAACTGCAAGAGCCCATGTCTCATACAGACTGAGGAGGAGTGCACCAGCTTCAAAGCTTTTGTCCAAAGTTCATCAGTAATAACTACTCCCAGGTCATTCATCCAGGCACTTTTTAGATGATCTAAAGAAGTGGTGCAATTTAAACCTGAGAGCGTATTGTAAATAGTGGAAATGTCTCCTTTTGTCAGTGGATTTGATAGAAAAATAGAATCCATTGGTGTACTATGTGGAATGTTGGGGAAAGATGTAGTGTTTTTCTTAACAAAATCCCGTAGCTGCAAAAATCTAAAATGATGCGAGTGAGTTAGATCAAAACAGTTTGTAACTGTTGAAATGATGGAAATTTGTCCTCAATAAACAGGTCCTGGAAGGAACGAATACCTTTACTGTACCACTCCTGAAACTTTGCATCAGAAAGAGAAGGAGTAAATAAATGGTTTGCGTTTATAGGAGCCCGAAGGGAGCCCAAATGCCACCCAAAGTGTTTTCTTATTGAGGACCAAATTCTGAGTGAGTGTGAGACTATCGGGTTATTTATAGAATACGAGTATGTAATGGGCAGTGCAGAAAAGAGTAGAGCTGATAAAGAAGATGGGGAACAGTGTTTTTCCTCAATTTGAAGCCAGGCAGGTATTTGATCTTGGGGCCAAAAGGAGAGTGCTCGTAAATTACATGCCCAATAGTAGAGTTTGAAATGAGGTAAACCCATACCACCCTCCGATTTGGGTCTTTGTAAGAAATCCTTCCTTATCCGGGGGGTCTTCTTATTCCAAATAAAATTGGAAATTAATCTAAGTTCCTAAAAAAAGTATTATTAATAAAAATTGGAATACTTTGAAAAAGGAACAGAAATTTAGGAAGGGTGTTCATTTTTATTATATTGATTCGGCCAGCCAGTGATATAGGAAGATTTGACCACTTTGCAAAATCCCGCTCTGTACATTTAAGAAGTTCTGCAAAGTTTTGTTTAAATAAATTAGAAAAAGTTTCCGTGACCATGACCCCTAAGTAACGAAACTGACTTACAACCTTAAATGGGAGAGAGCTGAACGATTGTCGCTGGGCACTAGCATTAATAGGAAATAAAACGCTTTTGGAAATGTTGAGCTTGTACCCTGATACCTTGCCAAAATCCTCTAGAATAGACAAAATATTGGGAATGGATTTTGAAGGGTTAGAGATATATAGCAATAAATCATCTGCGTATAACAACACCTTGTGCTCCCTCTCTCCTCTAGTGATTCCTTTGTAATTATCTGAGGCACGTAACGAGATTGCAAGTGGCTCGATAACCAGAGCAAAAAGGAGTGGAGACAGAGGACAGCCTTGTCTGGTGGAGCGACTTAAGGGGAAATATTCAGATCTGAAGTTGTTTGTATGAATCGAGGCTAAGGGCGAGGCATAAAGTAATCTTATCCAGGAAATGAATTTTGTGCCAAACTCAAATTTCAGCAGAGTTGCAAAGAGAAAATCCCATTCAACCCTGTCAAAGGCCTTCTCTGCATCAAGGGATATTAGCACTTCTGGATTGTGAGGATTTGAGCTGGAAGAGTAAATAATATTAAATAAATGCAGAAGATTAAAGAATAAATGCCTATCTTTAATAAAACCTGTCTGGTCCCCAGATATCACTGATGGGAGCACTCTCTCCAGTCGTGTAGCTAAAATCTTGGCTAACAATTTCACATCTACATCCAGAAGGCTTACAGGCCTATATGAACTTGGACTGAGCGGATCTTTGTCTTTTTTAAGGAGTAGAGAAATGCTGGCTTGATAAAATGGACTCATTAAATACTTCAAGTAACAAAGGTGAAATAAGTTCTACAAATGTTTTGTAGAATTCTGCTGTATATCCATCAGGGCCTGGGGCTTTTGAGCTCTGCATATTACGTATAGCTTGTTGTATTTCTTCCAGAGTAATAGCTCCCTCGAGCTGCTCTTTATCTTCCTGAGTTATGGTAGGTATAGCCAATTTGTCAAGAAAGTCCTCAATAAATGTGGGATCACCAGCTGATTCTGTAGAATATAAATTTGAATAAAACTGTTTTTACCGCCGATTTAGTAAGAGCCTGTGTTTTGTTCGATGACCTGTCTAATTTTGGGTTGAGAACTAAATTAAAATCTCCACCTAAAATTAATTTGTGGGTATCAAGATTAGGCAAAGTGGCCAAGACAGAAGAGATAAACTGCTCATCGTCGTGATTAGGAGCATATATATTAGCTAAAACCACTGGAATGTTATAAAGTTTGCCAGTGACGATGATATATCTGCCGTGTAGATCTGGAATAATATCAGATGATATAAAGGAAACATCTTTACTAATAATTATAGCAGTGCCTCTAGATTTCGAATTAAAATGGGAATGGAATACCTGGCCAACCCAGTTTTTTCGGAGGAGAGTGTGATCTTGATTTCTTAGATGTGTCTCCTGCAGAAAGGCAATGTTCGTCCCCAATTTCTTAAGATGAGCAAATATATTTCCCCGCTTTACTGCCCCATTCAGACCCCTACAATTCCATGTAGTAAACTGTACCAAACTTTCAGCTTTTGTCTTAATCCGACTAGCCATAGTCTGAGTTGGGAGAAAAGAAAAGAAAAGCACTGAGCATGAGTACCAACATCCATACAGATTTAAGAAAAAAAAATAAGAAAAAGCCAACAAAAACACAGAAAACCCTGCAAGAACATACCCCGAACCCCTCTCTACCTTTCCCCAACTGAAAGGTATAGACGAAAAACTTAAGCAAGTAACTAAGTCTTCTCTGTCTAAAACACATCCAGTAAGACTCCAGTGAGCATAATATAGTCCTTAGCTCCTTAACTGTGAACCATAAAACCCTCTGACCAAATATTACCGTTTAAAAAAAAAAAAAAAAAAAAAAAAAAAAAAAAGGTTAGTGCAACTTAGTGGAAACAGTGGTGGATTCACTGAAACTAATATATCAGGGAAGAAAGAAAAAAATAAATAAATAAATAATAATAATAAGAAGAAGAAGAATAATAAAATAATAACGACCATATCATTAGTGCCAGCAGTAATGATTCTTGTGGCGCACTTTGCTATGATCGGGTGAACTCTCCAGGTAAACAAACAAGCAAAACAGAATCTTAACCTTTTATGCACAGCGTAAATGAATGTGCACTTCATAAAAATAAAACATCAGAATTTGGCAGTAACGAATATAACAGCAGCTCCTCTTCCCAAGCCGCGATGAATAAGAAATAGAAAAATAACAGGAATTAAATAAATAAAGGAAATAAGTAGAGGACTGCCGCAATAACATTCCTGTTTGTCATTCAGTCTGGATTACCACGTAGAATTAGGTTATCCTTATATCAATACCGATCTGTGAATTACCATAATATCCATTTATCTATCGTTAACATACCTTGTAAAGTCCATACTTAATGCTGATTGATAATGTAACCTTGGCAGTAGCAGGCACCAGGTGTTGGTATCGAGGCGTATCCTCTGATTGTGTTTAATGATGAAAAAATGACTAGCATGTTAGCTAGCCAGCTGAGAGGAATTCACCAGAGATTATCAGCCATCCTGTTGCTCCCTTACAGCGATCTTCTTATTGTAGAATTCCTCAGCTGCCTTGGGAGTGTCGAACGAGTACCTGATGCCGTTCAGGGTGAGTGTAAGCTTGGCCGGATAGTACAAGCTGTAGTCTACCTTGGCGTCGCGGAGCTTTGCCTTCACCGGGTTGAACGCGGCACGCAGCCTGCCCACCTCTGGACTCATGTCTGGGAAGATATGCACCGGTGCTCCTCTGTATGTTAGACGGCCTTTACTTTTTGACAGACCAAGGATTTTCTCCTTGTCTGAGTAGTAGTGAAGGCGAACAACCATAGTTCGGGGCCTCTCTCCTTTTTTGGGTTTTGGTGCCAGCGTTCTGTGTGCACGATCAATTATCACCGGAGCATCAAAATTGCTCTCCCCCAGCACCTCGGGGAAGAAAGCAGCGGCAAACTTTGTCGGCTGCCCAGCCTCAGCACCCTCCTCAATACCGATCAGCCTTAGGTTTTGTCTCCGACTCCGGTTTTCAATATCCATGCACTTTTCCTGTAGTTTTTTATAATCTTTCACCAGCAAATCTTGAGATTCCTCCAGGGCTTCAACACGATCCATGGTGTCACTCAGAGCTTTGCCCATGTCCGACTGAACTTTAGAAAACTCAATGTGCGCAGCACGGAGTGATGATAGCTCGTTTGCTAGCTCAGAGTGAATGCTGCATATGTCTGCTTTGGTTTCTTCGCGGAGAGATGAAATGTCTTTCTTAATTTCTTGGCGTAGGTTGGTTATTTCAGTTTTAATGTCACCAAGCACTGCTTCTCGTGATGACTGTAGCTCCGTTCTCAGCACACTGAGGGAGATAATCGGTTCTGTCTTGTCCGCCATCATGATACGTCCAGGCGAAGTCACGGTTGTAGAAAGCGATGTTTTAGCCTTTTTTCCTTTGGGGTAAAAGTTCGAGTCCACATACAGCTGCTCGGTCTGGTCAAACCCAGATTTACCACTTGAAATCAATGTTTTGGTCGAGTTTAAATGGATAAATTAACAAAATCAAGAAGGAGCTTTCCCACGTTGCGTCTACTCCATCATGGCGGAACCGGAAGTCCCAAGTATGACTTTTTTTGGCCGATTTTGACGCCTTACTATACTATGACGTTTTTTGGCACATTTTGATGTCATAGTAAAGTATGACTTTTTTTGGCCGATTTTGACGCCTTACTATACTATGACGTTTTTTTATGACATTTTGAGGTCATACTAAAGTATGAATTTTTTTGGCCCATTTTGACGCCTTACTATACTATGACGTTTTTTGGCACATTTTGAGGTCATAGTAAAGTATGACTTTTTTTGGCCGATTTTGACGCCTTACTATACTATGACGTTTTTTGGCACATTTTGAGGTCATAGTAAAGTATGACTTTTTTTGGCCGATTTTGTAGCCTTACTATACTATGACTTTTTTTGGCCGATTTTGACGCTTTACTATACTATGACCTTTTTTATGACATTTTGAGGTCATACTAAAGTATGACTTTTTTTGGCCCATTTTGACGCCTTACTATACTATGACGTTTTTTGGCACATTTTGAGGTCATAGTAAAGTATGACTTTTTTTGGCCCATTTTGACGCCTTACTATACCATGAGGTTTTTTATGACATTTTGAGGTCATACTAAAGTATGACTTTTTTTGGCCCATTTTGACGCCTTACTATACTATGACGGTTTTTGGCACATTTTGAGGTCATAGTAAAGTATGACTTTTTTTGGCCGATTTTGACGCCTTACTATACTATGACGTTTTTTGGCACATTTTGAGGTCATACTAAAGTATGACTTTTTTTGGTCGAGTTTGACGCCTTACTATACTATGACGTTTTTATGACATTCTGAGGTCATACTAAAGCATGACTTTTTTTGGCCGATTTTGACGCCCTACTATACTATGACTTTTTTTGGCACATTTTGAGGTCATACTAAAGTATGACTTTTTTTGGCCCATTTTGACGCCTTATTATACTATGACGTTTTTTGGCACATTTTGAGGTCATACTAAAGTATGACTTTTTTTGGCCCACTTTGACGCCTTACTTTACTATGACGTTTTTTATGACATTTTGAGGTCATACTAAAGTATGACTTTTTTTGGCCCATTTTGACGCCTTACTATACTATGATGTTTTTTATGACATTTTGAGGTCATACTAAAGTATGACTTTTTTTGGTCCATTTTGACGCCTTACTATACTATGACGTTTTTTTATGACATTTTGAGGTCATAGTGAAGTATGACTTTTTTTGGCCGATTTTGACGTCTTACTATACTATGACGTTTTTTGGCACATTTTGAGGTCTTACTAAAACATAACTTTTTTTGGCATATTTTTACGCCTTAGTATACTATGAGGTGTTTCATCACATTTTGAGGTCTTACTAAAATAAACAGCCCGCCCCTGATCAATAGATCCCAAAAACATAAAAATGTAACAGCGTGTAAATTATGTTTTTTTAGGCTGTAATGTTGGCTATTTTAACATGGGGGTAAATGGATAATTACTCACTTCTGGAGCCAGCCCCCAGCGTAAGCCCAGAAACGCGAACGCGGAAGTGATCCTCACTGCTGAAACCTACAACTCTTGCCTTGGTTACGTTCCACACTGTGCCACCTGCGTTTGCGAGTACACGCTGCTGCGGTACACTGATACTGCATTTTATAGGGTAAAAAAAAACGTTCCGACCACCGGCCGGGAAACCTCCCGAACCTCCCGATGGCCAGCCCGCCCCTGGTCATTGATGTACTTTAGGAGGATCCTCTCCAAGCACTTCATGATGACTGGAATCAGAGCGACAGCTCGGTAATCATTGAGGCAGGTGATGGTTGCTTTCTTGGGCACAGGCACAATGATGGAGGACTTCAGGCATACAGGGACCGTGGAAAGCTGCATGGACAGCTTGAAAATGTCCAGAAAAACTCCTGCCAGTTGCTCAGCGCATGACTTCAGGGTACGACCTGACACCTTGTCTGGACCTGCAGCCTTGTTGATGTTGATGCTGCTTCTGTAGATCTGCACATGATGGGAACAAATGGTGACAGAGTTTTCCCAAGGCCACAGTTCTGACTGAAAATGACATTTTGGTATTATTTCAAGAGCTCAAATTTCACAATGAGTTTTTCAGTTGCTTACAAAGTTCAAATTATTATAACACTCCTTTGTTTCCATTTACACAGCCCCTCATACTGATCCAAAGGTAGATAAACCAGGCAGCTACCGCTCAAACTGTCCATGGATTCAGGCTGTTGATGCCAAATTCTGAGACAAACGTCCTCTGAACTGCTGTTTACTGGATGCTTTTTGCTTTTGATTCCATTCAGAGATATAAACAGCATTATATGATCTTGATCTGTACTGTGACCGCATTATCTGCTCTCGCATCAATCCACAATCACAGAAGTCACAATACATACCGCAGATGTTGTGCCCGGCTAGCTCAGTCGGTAGAGCATGAGACTCTTAATCTCAGGGTCGTGGGTTCGAGCCCCACGTTGGGCGTGATAATATTTTTTCCGTGCTGATTTAGAGACATTTTGGTGTGTACATCCGCTGCGTCCATGTGTTGTACGTGCCGAGGTTATTCCATATTGACTTGAAAATAGCGACGCCACCTGGTCAAATTCATGCAATTTATGACACGTTACTTACAACTGCATGTAGGTCTTGGTACTGACATTACTGCGACTGTTGAGTGTAATTAGGTGTTCGCTCGGAGCCTTGTTATATACTCGTGATCTCAGTTAACGGACTCCCGCAAATGTACTTTGAGTGGATATGCATGTCATTACAACCGATTACGGCGCAGGACTGGTTTGAGTTTATGTATTTATGAGGATAAAAGTATATGTCAGGAGGAGAAAGACAAAATAGCAGAGGATGGTTTCGATCCATCGACCTCTGGGTTATGGGCCCAGCACGCTTCCGCTGCGCCACTCTGCTGACGTACAAAGCATGCATAGTATTGGTATATGTATCTATCAACAACTGCATGACTGAATGTAAATGTCGTATGTTGTGTGTGGAATACCTCCTTTTTATATGCCGTGTATGCTTCCTCCTGTTTTCTGTCTTGTGCTGTCTGGTTCTCCATTTCGTTTCACCTTCTCGCCGCTAGAGGACACTGCGAGCTAATACAGTTTATTACTGTGGGGAGAAACAACATATCCAGTTGAAAGGAAGCTCCCTCTATATTTCTTTGTCCTGACGTACTGTGACTGTGGGACATAATATACACAGGTCTGTGTCTTTCTAAACTATGTCCAGTGAATTCAGTTATTTACAGGTGGACTTTGATCAGGTCATAGACACATCAACATTAAAGCAAACAGGATGCACCTGACGACAGTCTGGAGAGACACAGCAAAGAGGTAGTTTTGAAAATGAGAGATTTCAGGTTTTGAGTTTAAATAAATTTGCAAAAAAAAAAAAAAAAAAAAAAAATTCTACAAATCTGTTTTCACTTTGTCATTATGGGTTATTGAGTGTAGACTGATTGGCATTTGATTGTAATCTTATCAATTTACAATTAAATCTACAACACAAAAAAATGTGTAAGCAGTGACAGGGTCTGAATACTCTGAAGCCTCTGTACATAACACTATAAAATGGGGCCATTCAGCATAATTAGTCATTTTGCTTTTATTACTTTAAGTGTATTTTGCTGAAAATTGTTCTGTACTCACATGGTCATATCAATACTTTTATGTCAGAAACTGAATACATCTTCCACCTCTATTTTTAAAGTAAAGACAGACACACAACATCTGGAATCTAATTCAACTATTCTCACATCCTATGTCCCCCTGTGCTAGATGTTCAGTCATTGCACTTCCTCAGACTTTACTCTGCTTGAATGGGGAGCAGCTGTCATTTGAAAAGGACAAAGCTTTGTACAGCTCATTTTATTTTAAACACACTGATCTGAAACCAGATATAGTTAAACACAGCTGACAAAATGACATATAATGAAGCAAAGATTCAGATTTAAACAGATAGATTCTAAATAGAAAGTCATTATTCAACATATTTACACTGTATGGTACATGTGCTGCCTTCATAAGGACAAAACATGATTTTTCCATTTTATTACACTATACAGAGGCTGAATATAATTTCTCTGAAAACTTCCTCTGCTGAGCTCTAATTTATTGAACAAAAGCAAGAAGATTCCAATCAACTTCTCTTCAGGCCCTCTGTAAACAGACTGGAAGTGCTTCTTGGCTGGACAGAATAAAGACCTGATGGACTGTATTGTTGTGCACGTGTATCCTTGGACACACACAGATCATTTGCAGCAAAATACAGACCCAGCCCAGATACACCAACACTATTTTGGCTCTAAATGCTTTTCTTCTTCTCTCTGCTTCAAGAGGAAACTTCCTGACCTGTGGGATGGTGTGGGTTCTACAGAAGCCTGTAAGTCTCCCCAGAGGTGACAACGGACAGAAGATCGTCAGCTTTTTTGCTGCAGTTATTTATTTCCCTGCGTGCAAACTCAGGAGGAAGAGAACAAATAAAAACTTCTTTCACTGAAACATAAACACCTTGTGTCCATAGCCAAACACACAGTCACATAAACCAATGAAAAAAACAAAAAAGAATTATAAAAAAGTTTGTGTAAGTATAACTCAAGGTGCAGAATGGGTCTGAACACTGCCAGAATATTTGAGCTGGATCCCAGAATCCAGATCACGCGCATGAACTCCTGCAAACTTTAAACATTGCTCGCAGTGAGAGCAAGTTGTGGTTTGACTGGTAATGCAATATTGTACAAAACAGGGTAAGATCACGCTGTTATACTATTAGAACATCTCTCTATTGGCTATGCTGAGGTCTGAGCTGTGAGTCTGCTGAAGCTAAAACATAGAGACAGGAAAGTCTTTCTTGTATGACTCACATGCTCTTCAAACAAGGTCAATAAAGAGGCAACTGCAGAGTTTAAAGGAGTAGTTCAAACACTTCAGCTCCCTATAGTGAACAGCAGTGAGCACAGGTTGTCGTCTCAGAATTGAGGACAGATCTGAGCTGAAGTTTAGCTTGGCCTGTGAATGTATCAGCAAATGATCTCTACTTCTTTAACATCCTCTACATTGTTCTCCTCCTGCTGCTTTGTCTTGTCTCCACCTTCTGTCTTCCTCCTCTCCCCTGCCTGCTTGTCTTCCACCTCCTTCTCCTTCCTCCCCTCTTCTTCTTCCTTTGTGCCTCCCTCTAATTCTCCTTCGCCCTCCTCCTCTGCCATTGCCCTCCTCCTGTCTCGCAGAGCACAGGGCAGACAGTTTGCCAGGAAGAGGACAGCGGAGAGACAGAGCAAAGAGAGGACAGCACCCACACCAACCTCCAGCTCTCGAGCTCCCTGCCTGGCCTCATCCTCGTCTTCCTCCCTCTGTCCTTCCTTCTCCTGACTCGGTGAGAAGTACACAGAGCCCTCCTCCTGGCTAGGCATCAGAACAGCTCTTTCCAGGTTGTTCCGACTGACCATCCCTCCATTTCCCACCTCGTTCCACTTTCTATTAGTCATCCTCCTGCTCATTTTGGCGTAGTAGTCACTGCTCATGTTCCCACTGTCGTCCTCATCAAAGTTCGATGTATAGACGTCGCTGTCTGAGTCAACAAGTGTGTCTGAAATGTCAAACCCAAAGTCCTCACCCTCCTCACCTTTGTTCCCTTCTGGATGCAGAAAGCCCAGGTCCAGGTTAACTCTTATCCAACCAGATCCCCTTGCCAGCCTCCTGGTTCCACCCCCTCCTCCAGTGTCCGTCCAATCTGTGTTGCCCTCACTGATAAAGTTGGAGGTGATTGGCTGATCAGTGCAGGTTGAAACAAGAAGTTCTGCTTGCAGTAGAGGCCCGCCCCCGTCGCCCTGGGCAAAGATGCGTTGGCTGGGTCCAGGTGTCACCACTACCACAGTCTCAGCCAATGAAGAGAGACGCAGGAAAAAGGGAAGGTCGCTGAAGGAAGAGAGGAGGGACGCCGTGTCATCGCTGAACTGAAGCCAGACACTGATGGATGCCTCCTGTAGACACACAACAGGACCCGACTGATGAATTAAATATAACAACAATTTCTACGGCACCAATTCATCAGCTACAACAAGGACAGAGACCACCCAGCACACTCCATCTTCAAACACCAACACACACACACCATGCAGAGAGTATTTTTTGTTTATTTTATTGTGTATTTTTTCTATTTTTCTACGTTTACTGTATTTATTGAAGCTTTGACTCCTAAGCAACTCACAAGAATTCATATGTGCCCAGACTGAGTGTTTGTGTACAAATGGCAAATAAAGATCTTGATTCTTGATTTCAGTGTAATCAACAACTGCCCTGCTCTTCAGTGCCTGACTTAATGCCATTTTTGACCAGGTGATTCAGTTTAAAGGAAGGTCAGAGGATCATAATTCAACCTGAGGCGAATGTGAATGTCTGAACCAAGTTCTGTGCCAAGTCATAATATAGATGTCAAATTAATTTACTAAGATAAACTGGTTGGTGCTAGAGGAAAGGTCAAGGGACCACCAGTGTCTGTAAGATTCATCTGCTGGGGACCATGAAGGTCTGAAGAAAATTTCATGGCTATCCATTCGATTTGGCAACATGCTCATATAGGTGCAATACACGGACTACATCTGCACTACCACTACCTCCTACTTGCACATGAGTATTTATGCACGTGCTAACTTTGGCTTCCTTATCTTATTTTCACGTTATTTAATTGTTTAAATTTCACAGTGTTTATACATTTCTGCTCTAATGTTTATTTTTATTTTCTCTGTTTTATTTTTCTACTCTAATGTTTATATGTTTATATTTTCTACTCTAATGTTTATACTATTGCCCTCATGTTTATATTTCATTCTTGTTCACGTCTTGCTCTGAATGGCTTAAACTGGGACCTGAGTACTAATTTCGTACCATAACATGTAAATGTCCTGGTATGACAATAAAGTTCCTTGATCCTTGATAGTTCTGGAGACATTTCAGACAAATCCACAAATGTCCACCTAATGGTAGCCCCAGAAGAAAAATCAGAGGATAACATCATTAGGATTCATCCTCTGGAGAACGTGAACGTCTCTCCAAAAGTCCACAGCTATGCATCCGATATTTATCTACAATTGTGAGTATATCATGACACAAGGTCGGTTTATGGTCTCTCAGACCTGGTTCTAAAGACAAGCTGTCCAAACACATCAGCAGCCAAATGTGTTTATAGGTGCTCTGAACGGCTGGCAGTCACACTATAAAACGAGGATAAGGGTAATCATTTCAAGACAGTCTCTCCTGGAGAACATTCACTGCTCTGCACTGCACTGATGGAAATGTACAGTATCATGTGAACAGCTGCTTTATCTAAGAACTGACAGTCTTCACTCATCGTAGATGGTCATTCTCTGACCTGGTGGTGGTTGTACAGGATGTTGTAGGCTGTCACTGTTGAGGTGATGATGGAGGAGTGGACGGGGCTGCCAGTAACTGACATTCCGAGGCCGCTGACCACCTGTACAGACAGGTCTGCAGGGGTAACGGGGTCGGAGGTCACAGTGATGTCACATCTACCCAGCACACCATCCCACTGCTCAGAGACCACCTGAGAAAGAGAGAGAGAAATGATGATGATGATGATGATGATGATCAGTAAGAGGAAATGTCCAACTGAATTGATGCACAAACATTGCCTACATGGAGTGATGTCTTTCCTGGCCGTAAACCAATCAGGTTCTTCTGGGTGTCAAGGGAAGCCACTCGAGGGTCCTCTACTCTTAGCCAGTCACGGACCAGCTCTGTCACATCCATGAACCAATCAGATGAGCCTAAGAGGTGTATGGTTCTGCTGCGGGAGTCCTGAGCTGTGAACTTAGTCAGAACCTGAACAGAGGAGCGCTGATACACCGGCACACACCTGTGGAGTCAGGACACACAGGACACACGTGAGGAGACAGAACACACAGGAGAACACACACAAGGAACTAAAGGCCACACAGATGCATGTGATCATGCCTGTGTAACCTGTCCATCTTATAATATATCAAAGTTACCCATAGTGACTCTGGATTTCAGAATACAGTTAAAGTGATCAACCTCCACAGACCCTGAAGAGCTTTTCAGACTGATAATGGCAGTAAAAGGTCTTAATCTCAGTCCTTTATGAATCTGTCTGCACATCACTGCATGCATTGACTAGTCCAGGGGTCACCAACCTTACATTAAGGGTACTGAGTAATATGTTTGATACAAACAACAAAGCTGTACAATTTACCTTTAATTACATATTAATATTAATCGTTAATGATATTCATCTATCAGTTCAAATGGTTTAGTTTCCCAGTGAAGTCCATAAGACGGTCAGTGTCCTCCAGCAGCGACGTGTCTTCCCCTTTGGATTGCATGAACTCTTTGATTTCACCCAAAAGTGGCAAAAAAACGTTGCAAAACATGTCCCCTGCTGAGCCATCGGATGTATCTGTGTAGCAGCAGGTCACCATATTCAGCTGACAGCTCCTCCAATAACACAGTAATGAAGAAATGTTGGGAAGTCTGTGCCACCTTTACAGTTCGCGATGAAACCTGTATGTCGGCCGGTCAAAGCAGGAGACCCGTCTGTAGCAGCCGATACCAACTTTTCCAATGGTACCTTTTCCTCCGCGAAAAACCGCTTCACCGTCTTATAGATGTCAACTCCACTTTAGGGGCAGTAGTGTCAGGAGCTCTTTTCATCAAACAACAACAGCGTAAGGATCATCAGTTGCGTTGTGCTGCTGCTTTTCCTGCCCGTAGTGCGCTGCCCGGTGGGTAGTTAGCATGGTAGCTTTTGTGACAAGTAGTGAAGTGCCTCTCCACATTGTACCGCTTTGCTGTCGCCACAGTCGCCCCGCAAATGAGAGACACGCAGTTTTCTTTCACAGTAGTAAAAAAAAAAAGAACTCTTTCTCCCATTCACTGTGAAAATAGTATGTTTTCTTCCTTTTTTCTGCCATATTTTTGGGAGTGGAAACCGCAATCAGATCCTAGTCTTTGCAGCGCCCGCTAGCTTATCTCAACAAACGTGTCTGTCATGCGCACAATACTGACCTTTGAACCAGGCGGGGTCAGAGTTCATGTATATTTTTATTTTTAAAAATGCTCTTTTAAAAAAAATTCGAAAGTATCCTGATGAATTAAAATATTTATTTTTATAGATACTTATATTTATATTAAAATTTTAGACTGAACCCATTGCTGGCTAGTGCTATTTTTAAAACAGGCTAGTGGGCTACTCATGTGGTCCCTGCGGGCGATCTGGTGCCCGCGGGCACCGTGTTGGTAACCCCTGGATTAGTCTATTTACAGAGCTCGTAACCACCAGAAGAACTATGTTTGCAGTCTTTGGCCTCTAAGAAATGAGAAATCACAGCTGTAATGACAGGAGGATTAATTCAGATCACTCATCACAGAACCACAACAAGAGATTTGCAGAATATATCACAAAGCCCTCACACTGTTCCAGCTGTAACTGACACAGCAGTCTGTAAGGCTGGATGCTGTGTTTGTTCCTTATTGGTGATAATGATAAAAACAAGTGATTAGTATGTTACATATTTCCTTTTTTTTTTGCCAGAGAGTGCTTGACATAATCTTCTAGGCTTTCACAGCTTGTGCATTAAAGAAATTGATAATTGCTGCTCTGAGAATATATCTAATAAAATCCTGAGAGGAAACAGTGGAGTTAAAATGTCTTTCAGGTAAGAGTCTCTTGTGCATCTCTTTGTGTAGAGAAACACCCCAAATCCTATAATTCAATTAATTAATGAAAGAAAAGTGAAGACACATTGAGGCTGTCTGATACCCATTCTCTGTGAAGTGGTTCCAGCCACTGATGGCGTTGAGGACAGGGTCTGACAGGGACACTCGCAGGGGAACCGACGGAACCCACACCTCCAGACACACAGAGCCACTGAGAGTGCCCAGTAGAAACTCTACCACCGCGCAGGTGTTACCCAACCCTGATTCGCTGCCGTCCACATAGAGGGTGGAGCAATCACTGGACACCTGTGGTTAGACAGAGGAAAGTGGAAAAGACACTAGTGATAACTGGGGATTTAGAGACACATGCACAGTATATATGTCAAGTCAGTAAAAACAGCAGAGTTTAAATAGAACAATCTCATTTATTTATAGGAGCATTAATCAGTATAGGTAAATAACAATAGGTTCAGTACTATGAATTATGTGCCAGAGGTTGCTGGTAGTTGTGAATCCACAGAGGATCATGGCCTGACTCCATGATACATGAAGCTCATTGTTTTGATTTATACACAACAACTTCACTGCTTTGGTTCATTTTCAACCACAGCAGCTGTTTGCTCTGTCTACTTCCTGCTGGACAGCACACAGACACAGTCAGAGACCAGCTGGTGGACATAGTGGAGCATTCAGCAGCTAAAGAGACATATTTCCTTCAGGATTTGGTGGAGACCAAAAACAGAACTAAATGAGAGTGATAGTTTAAAGTGATGCACCTTCAGTTAAGATTATTATTATTATTATTATTATTTTTAACCAGGCTAAAACTGTCCTAGGCAAAGATCAGGGCTCACACAGTAAATAACCAGTGTATTTGTGCTTTGTCAGGCTGATCTTAATGATGTGTGTCGTGAACTGTGTCGAACCTTGACAGTGTTCTCGTTGGTAGAGTGACACGTGACTGCAGAGGTGACATCTGACACCTTCCCATCACGGCTTATGGCCAGCACGATGACAGGAAGTGACACCGGCTGGTTGGTCAGTATGGCTGTGTTGATGATCATGTTACTCTGAGGATGAACAGTCAGAAAGCACACAACCCAAATGATGTTTGAACAAATCAGGTTAGATGGACCTCCTGATCTTTGAATGAATAAATAAATAAATTAATACATGAGGCACCTCTGTGATGGGAGCGATGCCAGAGATGTGTCGATCAGCGAATGAGAAGATGCTCACTCCTGCCCCTTGTGGCGACGGGGTGTTACTACTCTCGGAGTACTCCACCCACCAGTTAGCCGGCACTGTCATGGCAACACCGAAGCTCCGCCTCAGGCCGTCGACTGACAAACATACCACCTGCTGGAGGAGAGTGGGACTGCAGGACGACAGAAATCAGAGCCTGAGCTGTCAGTTAATCACTGCTTCCACTGTGACCACAGTCATCACAGTGAGAGTTACTGCAGAGGGAAGATGTGCCCTCCCACTGTCACTCTGCTTACATTGTGATTACATTAGACCACTGACTGCACACAGGTGAAGGTTCAGACACTAAAAATAGTCACGGCGTTCTCAGCTTCTCTGCGTCTCCTCCAACCAAAATGATTCCTTTCACCTTCAGTCATGTCGAAGCATTGATCATTTACTGTCCCGAACATGAAGGAATCATTTTATCTCCTCAATGACAACAAAATGTTTCACTCTATGGTTCACTGACACGCTAAACACTATTAAACTCAGCCTACTCGTGTGTGTTCTTGACCGTGCTCTGTTTGTGGCAGACAATAGACACCACGTCGTGTTTGGAGCCTTGACTTCTCTCCAGGGACACTGCCCACAGGTCAGAGGTCAGAGTTCTCTGGGCCACCATCGACACCAAGCCCCTCTTCACCTTCAGCCTGAAGACAAAACACACACACACAGATTTTCAATGTAAAACTAAAACAGTTTGTTGGCAGCAGCAGCAGTAGTTTGTAGGCTTGTCATCATACCATCTGTGTGCTTACCTTATAACAACAAACTCAGCACTGAAATTGCCTCTCAGGTTCACAGACACCCTGACTGGCTGTCCTATCAGGACTGGACCCCTGTGGTAGCGAATCACAACATGGGAGTCCAAGTGAAGCTCCTCCTCCTCCTGCCCGTTCAAACAGACCTCTTCTTCTTTGGTCCTGCTCTTCCCTCTTTCCTTCTCCTTCTCATCCCTCAGTGCCACTGCTTTGATGTAGAAGAGCTGCCTCTGGGACTGAGCTGCTCTGTCCTCCACACACCTGGATGGATGTTCAGTGGAGGAGAAGAACAAATGTTGTTGAGAAAAGTCAGAGAGAGAAGAGTCTCTGTGTGTTATCAAACTCTGTGTAACGTACTCTGGTGGTGTCAGCTCTGTGTTGGTCACTGTGTCAAAGGAGGAGTAGTAAAGCTGTATTTGGTGTCTCATGGGGCCCCTTGGGTACCTGAGGGCCTGTGGAACATCTGCCTGGGATATGTCCCCATCAACTCCTGGATGGTATCTGAATGAAGACATAAATTCATCTGTCACACATGTTCATCATGAAGAGGTGCTCGTTTGTGACATTTGATCATTACCACAGCCTTTTGTGGAGGCAGACTGAGGAAATCAAAGTCTGGATGCGTCAAAACCTGCAGCATAACGAGGTAAGGCCTGATTAACTGCTCCACACTGTGCAGCTGAAGTGCTCATACACCAACTGCAACCATTATTGTTATTGTTATTATTAATGCCCCTGCTCACTGATGCTGTAAGGAACTCATTCCACAGACCTCAGTGATAAACTGGCTCATTTGTCAAATGTATGTCTAGTTAATGTCCCCATCACTGATATATGGACTCTGTCTGCAGCTGTTTACACCTTTCCTGTACCTTCCTGTTCCCTCTGTGTACCTTCATACATGTTGTCTGTATCTGCAGCCTTTCTCTATTTATAGTGAAAAAGACATATTGCATTTCCCACAAAGTCTTCTTGTATTGTGACACAAAAAAGTTTGCCTTGTGTACCTCCTCTGGTCTCTCTCTCCTTCTCTCCTCTTCCTCCCACCACCTCACCACATCTGCTTCTCATCCTGCAGCATTCCTGTCTTTCCTAAGAGGATTCTGACATGTGGTTTTGATGAACTAACACACTCACACACTCTCCCTCTGTTCCTTTTTTCTCTCTTTCACTACCTCATTTTGTTCTCTGTTTCTCAATCCCTTGCTCCTTGTCCAAGCAGATTCCCACACCAGAAACGCACACAACTGCACTCGCACTAGTACAACACACATGCTGCTTTTTACTGGTTTCCCACTGTCCTTTGCCCTCTCCAGTGGGGCGTCCCATGACCATGTGGTCTGTCTCTGTTGTTCTTTGGGGTCTTTTCTTCTACAGTCTGCTCCTCTTTCTCTCTGGGTATTGTTTTTCAGTTTTCCCTGGAAAAGATTTTCTTCCTGCTCTGAAACTAATGTTAATGAACCCTTTCACTTTGATCTGTTCTGCATGTTGTGATGTGGGGAACAGTCAGAGAGAACGTAGATCCCTGAACCGTGCAATGGTTACATCTGCTGTTCTGTTTGCGTCATGGTGTTGTAGAGAACCACGACACAGGAGGTTCCACTATCAAATCAGAGCATTGACCAGTTCTACGTCTTCATTCCACACATCTCCTCCTATTTCACTGAAACACCATATGTTCTTCAGACTTGATGCTGTGGGAGCTTGGGAGGAAAACAACAACAGTCAGTGCAGCTAGTCATCAAGTTCCCAGCTGCTTTGACAGCAGGCCAATGGCTGAGACTCAGTGGATGTGTGGTTGTTTAATACAAACTAAGTAACAGCTCAGGATTTGTCACACTCCCCTCACTGCAACAGAAATCCAAGGCAGCCTTTAAACCACGGGGGTGGAGTTTAAGCCTCAGTGCTGTGCTCACTCTCTTGCTGTCTGGTGTCACACTGCTCACCTGAAAGCTTTGCTGCCATTTAATGCTATTGCTGCTGCTGCTGTTCATGTAGCATTTAATAAGTCACTCCTCCACCCAGCATGCACCTGTAGGCTGAGTCTACCTCCCAGTGGAGGGACGTTATTATCGTCATTCCCTGCTCTCCAGCTGTGCTGAGCTCTGTGTCCGTCAGAGCCTACACACCAAACATCACTGCTATACATGTTCTGCATTCGTATAATATAATTCATATAATAATTCATATAATAATAATTTAATGAATAAACAATAAACTTTAACACCTCACCTCAGTGAAGGTAAACGCTGACGATTGCTGTGATGAAGTCCGCCCCGCTGCCGTTCCCGCTTCTGAACACGGTTATGAGGGTGGATGTTACTGTGCCACTTGTCCGGATCCTGGTGTGACTGGTTGATGTGTTGATCCTCGAACCAGTCACTGGGCAGCGTCAGAGTTACCACACACAGCCCAAGAGGAGGCTGGGAAACAGGACAGGTGGATGGACAGGTTAAGGCAAGTAGAGGGAAAAGGTGAAAGGAATGACAGAGGAAGACAGAGAGACGACGCTACAGGCTGAGAGAGAACCTGGTCCTCACCTGTGTGATACAGGAAGCCTTGTGCTCCTGTGTCTCCTTGAAGGCGTGCAGAGTGATGCAGGTCCTTCGGCTGCTGGTGCCGCCCCGCTTGTGGAACAGCGTCCTCACCCTGAACCTCTCCTGCCCTCCTGCATCCCTCTCTCTCTCCACATGCTCTGAGAGGAGGGAGGCAGACAGAGGGGGAGAGAGAGGGAGGACATCCTCTGATATGAGCTGTGGAAAGACACAGAGAGGTATGTAGCTAGTTAGCTTTACATTGCCATTCTGAGTCAACTCATCTACAAACCTAACCTGTCCTTTTTCCTCTTACCTGTGTAACTGAGTAAGGGCCGAATGAGGCCTGGAGGCCAGGTCTGGGGCCCCAGCTGGGTGTGGGCACCATGAAGAGGCTCTGGGAGAAGGAGAAGGGGCTGGAGTTGGAGAAAAGAGGGCCGAGCTCCGCCTGGGACAGAGGCAGGA
This sequence comes from Toxotes jaculatrix, assembly GCF_017976425.1. Classification (NCBI taxonomy): domain Eukaryota; kingdom Metazoa; phylum Chordata; class Actinopteri; family Toxotidae; genus Toxotes; species Toxotes jaculatrix. Next base: position 27,393,669 of record NC_054397.1, on the reverse strand, counting down.
ACTGCCAGGGAGGAGGGACGGCCGACATGCGGACTGGCAGAGAGAGAGGGAGAGGAGGCTGCAGGAGGGATGGAGGGACTGAGGGGTGAAAAAAGAAAAGAGCAGGAGGTGTCAACCAAAGAGTCAGAGACTGAGGAGTCTAACAAAGTCCAAAATAAGGAAAACAATCCTACTCTTCAAAGTTTCCCTGTACTGTACATCACAACTGGTTTGGGGCCAGTTGTGGTCCAGTATACAACTGAGTGATGAGGAAACTTGAAGCCACATACATGGACTTTTCAGAGAAGGAGACATCTTATGTCCAGCAGTTAAACTCTTTAAATCCTGTGCAGTATTTACATACTCACTGATTCTGTTTTATAAACAGTTTTAAGAATTCTTAACCAGGTAATTTTTTTTTTGGCTTGAAAACCAAGTTAACCTCACTGTGATTCTGATGTACTATAGACAAAAAAAACAATTACCATTGTGAAGACTCACCTGTTAAAAACATCCAGAAGAGCAGCAGCATGCTACTTCCACTTCTGCCCCAGCACACAGCAGACCAGCTGACCCCTGCCATCACCTGTGACCTGATGGAACAAACTGTCTTCTGAAACCGAGCAAATTTTGATTGCTGATGAAGACCATGTGATACAATCAAAAGCTCCACACACAGTTCCAAAGACGGAGGATAATCCATCAGACTCTGGCCCTAACTGAATGTTTTACAGAAGTGGGAATCCTCTGATTTGTTGACAACAAAACCAGCCTTAACCTTTACTGCAGACACTGAACAACTGTAAATCAAGCTGCAGTCCTGTTCAAATGTAGGTTGCTCCAAATGAGTTAGCTATGTGACAATGATGTTAGCAATGAAGTGATGGTCACATACTCAGGTCGGTGAACTAACACTACAGTCAGGTGTCCTGGATACAGAGGCAAGGCCAAACTAAATAAAAACCAAGTGTGAAAGTCTTTTTTTTAAATGTCTATTTTCATTTTCACTGGAAAATTCATTCATTGACATTTCAAACAAAAGTCATTCCTTTCTGGAAAACAAGGGCTCTGATTGGTTCAATGACTAATGGGCCCTACAAACAGAAGATAACCCCCAAAGCTCTGTGTCAGTGTTAAAAACAAAGAGGTTTGATGGGGTGTGAAAATTTGCTCAGGGCCCCAGAAAGGCTCTGCTTCTGCCACCAATCAGAGCCTCCACATGCAGCGTCACAGAGGGATACACAATAAGCAAACAATATTTTACAGTATTTCCTGTGAACATTCACACATTCACATTTACACACACACACACACACACACACACACACACACCTCAGCTGGGAGGAATGAGTTTAAGTTCAGACACTGCTCTGCATAAGATCAAAGACAGCAGCTGAACATACAGCTAAATATATCAGATGTGTGTTATCCACGTGTTCAGTCCCTGTGAAGAGGTCAGATTGTTATACCACACACACACATGCACACGTACACCCACACACTGTGGATATATTATGCATACTCATGAATTGTTTCTTTCCATTTTCACTCCTTCACTGTCTGTTTTTTTTTCATGGACACACACACACACACACACACACACACACACACACACACACACACACACCTGTGGTTTTACCCACCTGTATCTGTCTGTATCAGCTCCAGGTTACAGTTCTTCTTCGAGGCATTTTGTGAGCAGGTTGAGCCCTCTGTTATTGCTCGGGGCCATTTCACAGCTTCCAACAGGAATAAAAAAAAATAAATACTTCACAACAAAAACTATTTAAAAAATAAAATCAATAAAAATAAACAGTAAAATGCTCTTTTTTTTTGTCTCTCTCACTCTTCTTCTCTGGTCTGCTGCTGCTACAAACCTCCACTCTCTCTCTCTCCGCTCTCTGTGTGCCAGATTCACACAATACGGATTTATGTGTTTAAAACGGTAAATAATCCCCCACGTTATGTCCCTCCTCCCTCCCCTTCTTTAGAATCTCATTTATTTTCTTATAGATTTTGCTTCTTCCTCTCTCCCTTCCCCTTCCTCACCCCTTCCCTCTGAGTTACTTCTTTTTGATCACCCCTCTCTTTTGTCTTTTGTCTTCTTCAAGTTATTTTTACCAAAGAAAAGGACACTCTTTTGAGTGAGTTCATGTGTGTGTGTGTGTGTGTGTTTGTGTGTGTGCGTGTGCCTTACAGTGTCTGGATGGTGGAGAATCAGGGCGTCTCCATCACACACCAGTTACAATGGTGACGAGTGTGTGTGCAGTCTGTGGTGTGATTAAAGACAAACTGTCTCTGGAAGCCTCAGACATTGTATGGTGTAATTTGAAGCTTAGCAGTTGAAGTGGAGCGCTTGTCAGAGCAGCAGCTCTGGACTGTAAATCCCACTGTCGGCTGGACTCGATGAGCGTGAGGGCTCCACGTTCCTGCTTCATTTGTCTCATGTCACATGGTACATGTGCGATGGCAGCCTTGACAGGATGCTGACTATACTGTCATTATCTGTAAATGGAGAGGTAAATATAGGTAATGAGTGGCGTCAAGAATAGTGAATCATGTCTTGGAAAAAAACAGTCATCACAAGAAAAACGGTCTAAATGTGAGCTGTATGTTTTCCTGTGAATCATGGCTGGTGTCTATCAGGAGTAAGAGATGAAGTCACATGAGATCAAGTCACATGAGGGGTGTGTCTCCATCTCCAGAACCATAACCAAGTAGTTCTGTAGTGCCCAGACCTGATCACACCTTATAGGAAGATTCAGGAAATCACAACTTGGCTCATATTTTTGTTGCTCTGGTCAGTTATTCATCAGCTAATGCTACCATTGTACTCTTTTAATTATGACCAAGATCTCAAAATGCACCTTCACTCTTAAACTTAGGTCAGATGATCAGACAAACACTGTTACTGTTAATAACCAAAGTTATTTGGAAGAAAAAACAATGGTGAGGAGTAAAATAGTTACACTGAGAGTCTGTTGACTCCTTAAAATACTTGTTAGGGGACAAAAGATCAGGGAAGCTAAAGGCATTGTGGGAAAAGGTAGAGGAGCACTTATACAGTGAGCACAGTGATCCAAGGCAGGTGGAGGGATGAGGTAGTCTGGAATGGTTTTCAATGAACAGGTGTGCCTTGTCAAGATCCCACATAAATCTACCATGTAGAAAGTAATAAAAATAAAGAAAACCCACTGAATAAGAAGCTGTGTCCAAAGTTTTGTCTGGTACTGTATATAATATATATGTATATAAAATCCTCTTCCTTTCTATGACAGCAGTGTGCGTGTGTGTGTGTGTGTGTGCTGAGAGTGGTAATAGAGCAGCAGAAGGGGCTTAGAGGACAATGGATCTGACAGAGAGAGGAGCTTAACAGAGAGAGAGAGAGGGAGCAGAGAGAAAAAATGAAAAGCAGCCTCAGAATTTAACTAAACAGTCCTCCACCTACTTCCACTCCATACTTTCAGCACAGTCCTCATTTATCTGGCTGTACTTCACCTTTTTATTACATTAGCTTCGATTACATTTACATTCACAGCGGTGCAGCAGCAAATAACAGACTACATAAACTACCAGTGAATGGTGTGATATCCTCACATCAACATTTTGTTACAAGGTGTTGCACAAATTCTCAGTATTTCTTAGTATTTTTTGCGACAACATCCAAAAAAACCTAAAACCTCTTTTTAGCATCCTACCTTTGTGCTAATACAATACTGATACTGTCAGTTAGAAACTAGAAATGAGGCATCGTTGCAGGAAGTTGAGCAGGTGCATGCAGACCTGTGTGTTAGTTCATGGTATGTGAACAGTTGTTGGTGTATATTTCATTTATGCAATCACTGCTCCTCTGTACTCAAATATAGATTTAATCTCTGTACCTGTGTCCCTGTTAGCACACTATCTGCACATAATCATATAGTTTAAGACAGTTTCAGTGCGCTGGTTTGTGTTTCATTGTCAGTCTGTTACACTTTTACTCATCTGTCTTTGTCTTTTCAATCTTCCACTTTTCTCTGTTTGTCTTTTTTAAACCTTACACTAGATGAAGTCAGCTGTCAAACAACATGTCCATCCCTCTGCAGACAAAGACACCTGTGCAGGTGTGTTAGTACAGGAGGTTTATCCAGTGGCCCCCTCACTTCATGATCTTTTTTTAACTTATTCAGGTCCAGTGGTGGTTTCTGGGATCTCAGGATCACCCACTCTTCAGTTTTCAGTTGCCTTTTCCAAACATTGCAATATAACCAGGGATGCACATAACATTTCTAATGAGTTACTCAGGTGAGTACCAGGAGATGGTGTTTGGTACTCACCCCATATGTAGCGTGGTCTTAATAAGTGCAGTCTTCCTCACTGTCATCCTCGGTGTCGCCCCCACTGTCCTCTGCTTCAGCTTCCTGCATGGTAGATGATGAAGATGCTGCACATGCACCTCCCTGTCCTTGGTTGAGCCACCGATTAGCTGTCTCCATCCACAGGTCAACAGCTGGCTTTGGGTCAAATGTCTCTGTGGTCTGCTTTGACAGGTGAATGTGCATCAGGGCTGAGAGACGAGCATGTGACAGACGAGATCTGTACCTGAGATGTGAGAATCCCCTTTCACAAGCTGCACTGCTTAAAGGCAGTGTAAGAGACAGCTTAACTACCTTGTTGGTGTTAGAGTAAGCATCTGAGTTACTTGTATTTACTATTTGGACCAAGTCATACACGGAAGAGGCTCCCAGGCGTTTTCCTGCCTGATTTAAGCGCATCCATTCGGTCACAGCGGTCATCATCAACATCTGCCGCTTATCCGGGGCCGGGTCGCGGGGGCAGCAGTCTAAGCAGGGACGCCCAGACTTCCCTCTCCCTGGCCACTTCCTCCAGCTCTTCCGGGGGAACCCCGAGGCGTTCCCAGGCCAAAACGAGAGACATAGGCCCTCCAGCGTGTCCTAGGTCTTCCCCGGGGCCTCCTCCCGGCGACTTAGCTTCAAGCCACGGCACATGTTGGAGCCACTTTTCTGAAAAAAGTCTTTTCTTTGGCTCTAGCTCCGGTTGGCATTTCTTTGTAGGTGGCGAAACGCCAAAAAAGCTGCTTAATGTCTGTTGTTTTTTTTTTTGGACATCTCCGACAGTAGTTGACAAGCAACACGTGTAACGTAACGTAAAATGAGATAGTAATGTCGTGACGGTCAGGTGCGTAGGGGCGTGTCGTAACTCAAATGCGCATTGCGCAGTCCTGATTTTTGTCGCGCATGCGTACCTGCGTACCAGTTATGTGCATCCCTGAATATAACTCACAGTTAACCATGTACATCTAGTATATAGAAGTTATTATTTACTACTAACTACAGTTATATGCATAAGTTCACACACCGCAGAGCAAAGTCCATAATTGATTTTTGAAGGTAAAAGAAGTAAATCTGTTTAAAATGAGACTTTCTTCAAATGTTAACTGTTATGTTTTATGTCATCAACTCAGAAAATTAAACAGTAGCATCTGCACAAGTTTGGATCCTGAAGTAAGTCTTGAGAGTCTGTCTGTTCCTCACCTCAGGTCCATCCTGCTCACACAGCATATTTAAGACCGACCCACAGGTTTTCAGTCATGTTCAGGTCTGGGGGCTGTTCTAAAAGCTTCAGATCTGGATCATGGTCTTGCTGTAGGACCCAGCCTTTTTTCAGTTTCACTGTCTTGACTCATTGAGGGACATTTGCCTCCAGAATTTGCTGATGTTTAGTTGAATCCATTCATCTCTTATATCAGGGGTGTCCAAACTGTTCCACAAAGGGCCGTGTGGCTGCAGGTTTTTGTTCCAACCAATGAAGAGCACACAGTTTGACCAATCAACTGTTGAAGGCTAAGATCGGTTGATTAAATGAGTGAAGTTTGGTGTGCTGGTGCTTGGATGGAACAAAAACCTGCAGCCACACGGCCCTTTGTGGAACAGTTTGGACACCCCTGTCTTATATGTTTTTTTCTAGCCTCTGCTGTTTTGTAGCATCATTTTCAGATCCTCAGTCAGTTGGATCCATGTAACTGTACATCCTGTGGCATCTCCTGACCTTGTTGCTTTGGGCTTAATGTTCATGTGCAGGCCCAATTTAGGTTATCATTTCATTTGCTTAGTGACCGTCTGCTGCATAAAACACTGTGTTAAACTGGTAATCCCCAAGAAACTCCCTTGTTATTCTGAGCTGGAACTAGCAGCTAAGTCAGCTGGCAGCTCTGTCGAAGCAGAGGAGGCACAGGCAGGATGTGGGGATCCTGCTGCTGATTTTTTTTTTTTTTAATGTTTGGTTTGACTGAGCCAGATGGCTCATAGCTAATCAAGAATTTCATTTTTGATTATTTTGGTCTCTATCTTTGGTGTGTTGCTCTGGTGTTTTTGCATAGTGCTTCCACCTGTCAGTCACACTTTGACCAGCACCGCACACCTTTTAATGTATGAGGATGGGACATTGAAACGAAAATGTCCATTATATATAAACTCTGTAGAATCCCTGTTATGTTTCGACAGAGATGGAGCCTGAAAAATTATTTCTAAAAAACATTGTTTTAAAATCTGCTGCCCAAACTGCTCCCTCTTCTGTCTGATAGTCCTTCATCTCTCCTCGGTAACTCATGTTTTCATCTCTCTGTATATGTCACAGACACGTACATATTTCTCTCTTTCTTGTCCTCTTCCCCCCTCCATTTCTGTCCTCCCGTGTCAATCCCCTACTGGATAATCTGCAGCTGTAATCTGCAGTCATCTGTCATTGTTTCTCTGGATGGGACATTTGCAATGAGGCCAGATTATCATCTCATACCGTGACCTGACCAGGGAGGACGAGGTAAAATACACCCACTCATACACAGATGGACGCAAGCACACACACACACACACACACACACACACACACACACACACACACACACACACACACACACACACACACACACACACACACACACACACACACTCACACTCACAGCTCTCTTTACCAACGCAGCACAACAGTTGTGTGTAATGTAACATCCAAAATGCACTAATGCAACAAAACACTTGATCCACATCTCAGGTTCTGGTAAGAGAAGACTGACAACATGTGTCTCCCAACAAAAAAACTGTGTTGCTCAGAGCACACTCACCTGAAACACACTAGCAACAGGAAACATGACAGATTTAGTTGTAAATGAATAAGACTGCCATTGTGATCCATCAATCTATGCTCAATAACCCTTAAGAACAAAGTGAAAACATGCTTTCAGGAATTTTTGCAAATTTATTAAAAAAATCTCTCATTTACAAAAGTATTCAGACTCTTAATTCAGTGCTCTGTAGAAGCTCATTTGGCAGCAGTGGCAGCTTTGATTCTTCTTGGTGCTACAACCTGGATTTAGGCAGTCTATCAGTTTATCATTCCTCCTGGCAGATCCTCTCCCCTCCAGGTCTCTCCACAGATGTTCTTTGGGGTTTAGGCCTGGGCTTTGGCTGGGACACTCAGAGGACAGTCAGAGACTTGTCCTGAAGTCTCTCCTGTCCTGAAGTTGTCTTGTTAATTTACATCAGGTCGTTGTTGTGCTGAAAGGTGAACTGTCACCTCAGTGTCAGGTCTTGTGCTCTCTGGACTCTGGAGCAGGTTTTTTTCAGGGACCTCTCAGTATTTGGCTGCATTCTTCCCTCACTCAGTTCTGACCAGCCTCCCTGAGAAGCCCCCCTGTACCCTGATGCTGCCCCCACCATGGGTCACTGTAGGGTTGGTGTTAGCAGGTGATGAGCAGTGCCTGCTGTCTGTCAGACATAGTGCTTTGAGATCTGTTAAAAAGGTTCAGTTATTTCTCATCACAGCAGACAATCTTGCTCCTCATGCTCTCAGAGTCCTTTAAATGCTGTTTGACAAACTCCAGCAGGCTGTCACAGGCCTTTTACTCAAAGTGGCTTCTTTCTATTCACTGTACCATGAAGGCCTGATTGATGCAGAGGGCGTCTGAAGCTCTGTTACATAAAAATGATAAAATGTTTCTACTCTTAGGCCCAAAAGAAGGATCAGTTCTGCATCTCAGACATGTCGGCCAGTGAAGAGTGATGTACTACTCTGAGAGGCTTGATGAATAAAGGCAGACAAATCTCTGACTCTTTAGCTGCTAAATGCTCCACTAAGTTCACCTGCTGGTCTCTGACTGTGTCTGTCTGCTGTTTGCTGCTGAGCAGGTAGAAGACAGTGACTGAATCAGAGCTTTTCTCTGAAAACAGCTGCTGCAGGAAACAGCAGGTTGCCAAACCAACCAAAACAGTAGTTGTTGTGTGTGAAACTAAAACAATGAGCTTCATGTATCTGGAGAGAACTGCAGTCAGGCCATGAATCACAGTGGGTTCATCAGCTGATGTTGAGGCCACAATGAACAAATTCACAATGATCCTTATTTAATTTGAGCCAACCGATAAACGACAGCTGATGTGGACACAGGGTGGCCAGAGAAATAAGCCAGATTGTGTCCAGTGTGTCATCAAAATGAATGAAAGACGTTTCCTTCAGTGTCACTTGTGCAGCTTTTTCTTCAGATCCGATGTTGTGTGATGATGAACAAATGAATGAAAAAATCAGCCTCAACACTGACTTCACCACACAGGAGATGGCAGGAGAAAGTGGGCCGACAAAAGAAAGAAAATAAGACACAAATGAAAAGAATGAGGAGAGACTGAAAGAGAGACGGGGGGACAAAAAGGAAGTTGAAGAGAGAAGGAGAAAGGGAGAGAGGGGAAAGATATACAGGTTACGACAGAAATAACACAAACAGGAAGTTGTTGTCAACGGCAGAGGAAACCACATCTCTGCACTTAGTAACCACCTTCCAGGAGGCAGAGTTGCAGTCCTACACACTTCTCTGTGCTTCCATTAGAGCAGTTACCCACCCAAAAACCCCATAGATACTGTGTCTGGCCCCCAGCCACCTAAATGAATTCAATCAAAAGTAAACAGAAGAAGCTTCTCTCAGAGTGTAAAAAAACCCACTCACTGTTTTAACCACATCCTCAACCTTGTTCTGTTTTATGGTATCGAAATTGAACATTCAATCCTTCTAAATGCATCAGGCAAAGGACTTGTCTCTGTACATGTCATATTAGATCTTAGTGCTGGATTTGACACCATTAACAATCAGATCTTATTACAGAGACAGGAACATTTAACTGGCACCAAAAGAACTGAGTTATCAGATCAATTTCAGTTTGTAGACATTAATGATGAATCCTCCATGTACACAAAAGTTAGACATGGAGCTCCACAAGGTTCTGTGCTTGGACCAATTCTGTTTACCTTATACAGTATATGCCTCCTTTAGGCAAATTTATCAGGAAACGCTCACATAAACTTTCACAGCTATGCAGATGACACCCATTTGTACTGTCAATGAAGCCTGATAAGGCTGGCTGGTTTGCTGGAGGCTGGCTCCCTGTAAAATCCAGAACGGAATTTGAAATCCTGCTCTTGACCCACAAAGTCCTTGATGGTCAGACACCATCATGTCTTAAGAATATGATGGTCTCTGTGGCCTAGAACACTGTGCTCTTTGTGGTTCCCAGAGTCTCTGAGAGTAGACTGGGAGGCACATCCTTCAGCTCTCAGGTTCCTCTACTGTGCTACTATTATAATTTTTTTCTTCTTCTTCATCAGCTGCACAAAGGTGCACTGAGAGAACTTCTCTTATGTATTTGATTGTGTATAAATAAAACTGACTTGACTTGATTTGATTTTGTCTGTCACTCTCTCTTCCTCCTCTTCCTCCTCCTCCTCCTCCTCCTCTCTTTCTGCCTTCTCCAATATTTTCATTTTACATACTTCAACAACAACAAATCAGGTCAACACAACTTAGTTCATTTTACTGAAAATAAAAAGTTCACAATATTTATCAAAAATCACAGTCAACTAAAGAAACAATCAGTCAAACAAATGTCATTATCTTATCTCAGTCAATCAGATATTAATGAATCAGTGTCGTCACAAAGTTTTTCTGATTAAAGAAGCATTTAATGTCTTGCTGTTCTCAGTTTCATTGTTGTTTGTTCAGAACAGAGTCCTGAGAGTGTTCAGCCTAGCTTAGCACAAAGACTGGAAGCAGGGGGAAACTGCTAGCCTGGCTAAAAGAGAAAAATACACCTTCTAACAACTCCAAAGCTGTCTGATTTTCATTTTGCAGCTCACCTGGACAGCTGCGTGCAGCCACTGGGCCAAGCGGTGGCTATTTAAGAAGTATCCAATGCTAACTGCTGCTAAAACCATTATGTATAAGCACAGTGTACAGTGATGGCAAATAAGTGTGTTTCCTAAAATATTGTAAGGTTTTGTTAAAATATCACATCTTAAGTTAAAGTTCAGTCGGGTTGATGTAACTTGTTCTGGTGTCACTTTCATGTAGAAAATCACTGCTAACTTGAGTTTAGATATTGTACACTGATTTATATTATGAACGATCATTTCTACATCATCTTAAATAATGTGTTGGTAAGTAGTTCCTCAACAAATAAAAACAGGGGATGTTCCTGCACAAAGATAAGTATTGACTTGGGGATGGTGATGATGATGATGATGATGGAGGAAGATGCACGTCAGAGGTTGTAATCACTGTTCCTGTTGGACGAAGGCTCTCTGCTGTCACTGACCGCCAGTCGCTCCAGAGCTGTTTTGACAACACACAGGAAGAGCAGCCAGATTTACAATATGACTGTGTGTGTATGTGTGTGTGTCCGTGTGCATGTGTGTGCATGTGCGTTACCAGGGTAGGACAGTCTTTTCTCTCCGTCATGGTTTTTAACTGCAGTTTTCCCTCGATGGTAAGAAACTGAGACATAAACAAACAGGGACACACATTTAATTGATACCTCTGCCGTTATTTTCTGTGTTTTTTTCTTGTTGTCAATAAACCTCATGTACAGACCCAAACCAACACTGTATTAATGTGTCTGTCAATACTCAATACTCTGTCTGTGCGCTCAGCTCCAAGCCCTTTGGTTTCTACTGAAGGTGAAAAGCTTTACAAACACTGCACTATTTTCGGTGGCGGATTAATCCACATCTGGTGCTGAGTGGTGTGTGTGGGACTGAAGGAACTTGCCACACAGTATCACAGTGTGGCTCATTATTGTGTTTTATTAAGAATTTTATTCGTTGCATCAGACTTTGATTCACACAGCACAGCACAATGTAGAACCACCACACTCATCAGCCAACACATCACCTGTATGTGTACGTGCGTGAGTGTGTGTGTGCATGTGCGCGTGTGTGACTCACCACTGTGACTTTGCGTAGGTCCGATCCAGCGATTCTGCCTCCTGTTGGACACTGAAAACCAACAACACACAAACCAGTGAACCAGTTCTGATTCTTTTCCTGTAGTCATTAGTAATGGCCTCTAGGGGGCGCTGATTTGGCGAAACATGACGAGACCCTGTGCATTTTGTGTCTTGGTGTGAATATGACTGACAACAACATGACTAACACAGTGTGCGGACAGAGGGCGTAGCGTGAGCAGCAGCAGCTCCGGTGCTCAGTCGCTGTAGGAACATGCGTAAAGCACGGGAAAATAGACTTGAAAATACGCTTTTAAGGGCGTATAGTGTGAGTCACGGATGATGAAACACTTTTTGTGCATACACACATCTGTAGTAACAGATTTTGTTCTTTTTCTGTCTGCAGACCAGAATGATGTGCACCTCTTCAAAAGGTTCTTTGTTGTGGAGAGTTTGTCAGCCAGTCTGTGATTCATGTAAGTCATTTAAAGGGTCAGTTCACCCGTTTCACAAGAAGATAATAATTTTCCAACTAACCTCAGTGATTTCTATTTTATAAGGTATTTTTTTTAGCGTCTTCATTGAAGAGTAGACAGCAGAAAAAGAGACAGCAGATAGACTGACATAAAACAAAGGTCCCGTTTGCTTTAGAGTCGCACTCAGTGTCCTCTTTCCAAATCAGCCGGACACACCATAAAAATATGAGATGTGATTATTTTCTGGAAAAGGTTTAAACAACACTCATTCTGTTCTGTTCTTTTCTGTTGTATTCTACTGTGCTCTGTTCTCTCTGCTGTGTCAGTTTGAAAGAATCCTTTGCATTTGAGACAACTGTCTTTCTTCAACGTAATCTTTAATCTGACTAGTCTTAATCTGAAAATATGAGTTTTCAGTACTGATAAGCCAGCATGCAAACAACTGTGCATATGCACGCATGTGCAACTTGTCTGTCGTGTGTTCGTGCCTGTGCATGTATGTGTGTGTGTGAGTGTGTGTGTGTGTGTGTGTGTGTGCACTCACGTCTCTTCTGCAGGGCGTTGACAGTGGGTCTGGTGAAGCGGATCAGTAAAAGGACCAGCAGCACACAGCACAGCAAAGCTGTCACCACTTTGTAGGTGCGCAGCTGCCCCTGATCTTCTGGGGGGCGGGGGGCATCAACTAGCTCCACACAAACACAAACACAAACACAAACACAAACACAAACACAAACACAAACACACACACACACACACACACACACACACACACACACACACACACAGGTGTTGGACACACTCTCAGGCAAAGTTTTTTTGTTGTTGTGTTAAGACGGAATAAAACATCTGAAAAGTCTGGTGTCTATGTGTTGCTCAAAACTCAGAGCTCATTTTAAAGTGCTGCAGTTTGTGGTGGATGAACAACAGTGTTGCACTCTGTGACAAAATCAGGGAGTGGATGTATAGACATACATCATACACATATCTGCTGTGGTTCTACACAGCATCACGTTAGATGCTGCTGAGAATAAAATGTCAAACCACAAGACAACATGAAATTTGCTCACTTACACACACACACACACACCCACGGACAAACAGCCACACACGCACACACAGTCGACCAACCTGTACATTGGACCGTCAGTGTCTCATAGTTGTCTTCCGGCTTTGAATCGCTGTCCGTGATGTGATAACAAGTCTGCTTTTGTTGTCCTTTGTCCCAGCGTAAAGGTTCTTTACACCCTTTCTTGCTCTTGCACACATTTGTGAAAAGACTCTGGACCTTTCGCTCACTTTCACGACAGACAGGAAAGGAGGAATTGGGGAGAATCTGAAGGATGAGATCTCCTTTACAGTTTCCGATCCAATTGACTGTGAATAAGCCCAGGGCAGGGCCAGAGCTTCTGGGGTTGGAGTCGGGAGCAGCACTGGTCGCTGGAGCAGTGCTGGGGCATGTACATTCCATTTTCTGGTTGCTGTTTGGAGCAGGGACCGAAGTCATGTTTGTGTCTCGCGGATGGCTTGTTACCTGTGCTCCTGGGAGACAGAAGTATGAAAAACACAGACATCAACACTTTGGTTTAAAAGATCCAACAGCTCTATTGATAATAGTCATTTTACAGTGTTGGGTGCTGTTTCTACAGGAACAGAGGGGTATGCTTTAATTTCCACCTCAACTTTTTTTTTTTGTGGAAACACACTATCTGACCTGATTTTTTTTAAGTACTTAAGTACTAAAATTAGACAAATAAATAAGCAAAAATAATTCAGACACAACGGCATGAAAATAATCAGTATAATAATAATAATAGCAGATAAAAATCAAAGAGATGAAAGAAAACACAAAACGGTAGCTGAGAGTCTGCTGGTAAGATGGCAGAGCTGTCAGTGTTAGAAATATAGACCTACAAGTATTAACAGTATTTCAAAATAATGTGTATGGTCCCAACACTGCAGGACCAAAGCAGTTAACACAAAGTACCTTCAAATAGATAAATGAATAAACTGTATGTTTAGTCACGTACAGTTACATGATTTGGTTGTTGTGCTGACCGATCTCTTGTTTCACTCAGCTTGCTTCTGTGATAGAAATATTCCAGTAGTTTTAAATTTGTGGTCCACGCCTGAGGCCTAACGATCTGAATGATTATCTTCGTACGCATTTGTGCTCGTCTCATACCAATAAGTGTTGTGTGTGTATTAAAGCCTCATGTACCTGATTCACCAGAGCCACAGAGCTCCACTGTTTCCAAAAGTCATTAAACACACACATTAAACAAAGTTTCTGAGCCCTTCATTAAACTCAACTATGCAGATTTATGTCTTCTGACTGGTTTAAACCTTGATCACAGATGTACGATCCAAAAGTCCTGTAGCCTCTGACACTGCACAAAACACCACGAGGACACTTAAACAAACAAATTAAATTTCTTCAGCTTACACACAGTGTTACAGCGGTTTATATGTAATTTAATGCTCCTGTGTATGAGAAATGGTTTAGCGAAAGCCTGACCTATAAAATGTCTGTGTGTGTGTGTGTCTGTGTCTGTGTGTGTGCGTGCGCTGGCTGATGCCACTGAGAGCTGCATTATAAAAGCAACAAACAGCTCTTTGTAGAACAAAAAGCCGAACCTCAGACTGAATACTAAGAAAACGGTTCCAGGGCCGAGGCCTCATGGGACAGTGAGGATTGACGGGCTACGTAAAGTTAGTCAGATTTTAAAATGGATCCTGACTCAAACAGTCAGCCTGTGCAGTAACCTGGCTGCAGAGTTTTTCACAGTTGACACTGAGCTATGACAAATGATTAATCAAATGATTAATGGATGAATTAATCAACAGAAACAAACATATATATTTGGCAGAGACTGGAAAACTCACCCTCTGTTTTAATGTTATATGCATATATGTAAAAACACAACAGGAATCAATACTTATTTTGCTCCTACTGCTAAATGATCGTTAGGATAAGGAGAATTGAAACAACAAAAGAATAAAAGCCCCAAATCATAATGTCACATTACAGTCTGTTCAGGTTAAAAGTCTTCCCACTCACCACCAGCGGACTATGAATAACTTTAAATAGCTTATGAACTCTTCTCATTCCCTGGAAACTATTTATTACACAAACTGCTTCTCACTGAAAACACTCGGAGCTGTTTTCAAATGTCACTTTTTGATGCTGTGAACACCACAAACCTGCTTCTATTCAGCGCCGCTATGTTGGGGTGGCAGCACAAGTTTCAGCGGCATGGATTTCAAAGCCTCTGCAGAACTGAAACTGTCTGCATGGCTAGATACCACTGTGGGTAAATGTGAAAAAGTGTTATGTGTTACATTTTTTGCTTTTTCTTTTTGGAGGGGGGATAAAGAATAGTTTTAAAAGTTCTATTAAAAGTTTTAGAAACAACTGAAGGTTTTTTGTTTTTTTGTTTTTTGTGTGTGTGAGCTTTGAAAACTGGTTCAGCCGAGCTGTTTCTTTGTCTTTACTTCACTGTACCTCTCCTCTCTCTCCTCTGTTTCTCAGCCACTAAACTGCCCTTATATACTTGCTACACTATAAATGTAATTATTGATCAGCATAGTATTGATAAACTCAACCTAACCCTTCTAACTGATTCGTAATTGAAAACATGGACTTCTCAGCAGCGGTCGAGGCTGCATTTCACATCAGCACTAAATTCAACAAACTCACTTTATTCTCTTTAACGTGTTTAGCTTTAAACTTCATTTCAATATTTACATGTTTGCTTTATAACTCAGAATAAAGCCAGTATCAAGTAAAAGCCCTGCGACCGTACTAAGCACCATGACCTCGTCGAGCCACTGTGAAATACTGTGTCCCTCAAACAAGCAGAAAAAGACTTTGCTTAAACTACATTAGCATGTGTATTACAGTTTTGAGATGAAGATACTTCGATTGTGAACGTTTTTAATGCAGTTCAGTATTGGAGGTGATCTCTTACAACATAGCTGTGCTGTTCAGAGAATGAATCTAAAACATTTACATTTCACAGGGAGGGTGGAAGCAGGAAGAAGCACTGAGACGCTTTACTTCAGCGAACATATCAGTTCACTAAAGTCCTGCATTCACAATGTTAAAATCCTGGTAGATGTAAAATTAGTATTATCAGCAAAATGTAGCTAAAGTAAGAAAACTAAAAGTACTCATGATGCAGCTGACTGACGCCTGTCAGAGTTTCTTTATAACGCTGTAGAAAATATTATTGTGGTATTAGGTCCATGTTTGGACAGTATTTGCTATGAAACAATAAAAACGTGTCAGCTGTTTGCACCAAGGCATCTATGCATTTCATATTATATATACAATATTGCATGCATCATATTTTTTATTTACCCTATTTGTTTATACTTCATGTGTTTATTTTACTTGATTACTTTGTTGTGATTCTTCACATTTTCTGTTCACTTTCAGTTTTTTCTATCGACTGTGAAGATATGAGAGTGATGCTGAGACCTGGAGCTCTGCAGAAACTCAGTGCTGCTGTTGTGTTGCTTGTGTTAATTAGAATTTGCAGTTGTGGCTTATGTGCACAGAAGCGTATCCATGTAGTGTAATCAGTAACACCACAAAACAATCCATCTGTTACACTGTGAACAAATCAGCAGAATGCGGCACAAGTTTGTGTGGGTCCAGTTTACAAACCTCCACTAGCCTCAGACCAGCAAAGCTCAGCCTGAATAGGTGCAATTGTCTCTAAATTAATCCAGGACCTGACCTGATCCATAATTAAACATAGACTCAGAGCTGCTGCTGGACAGTGAAGGCTAAAGCTCAGGGAGCAGGATACTGTCAGGATGCACAAAAATATTCGTGCACACCAACACTACTGAGCAGGTTTTAACACAAACAGTTTCATTCTGTTCTTTGATTGTCTGTGTTCTCTGCTACATTATTTCTGCCTTAAGTTTTGTAAATTTTGTTTCATTCTATTTGATTTTTCAAACCTCATTTTATTAATATCTGAAATTTCTTATTTTTATTTTTTTTTTCTTTGCCTGTAAAAAGTTGAATTTCCTCTGAGTTTGAAATATGCTGTTTATATAGCGTCGCCCTTTCTCTTGCATTTTCTGCCACCTCAGTGAAAACATGACAGATCAGCTCCAGATGAAAGCTGCATAAAAACTTTGCTGGCCTCAGCGCGGGCTTTGCTTCTGCAGAGAACATGAATGACGGTGAAACCCTGACACTGAATTTACACATCATTCGTTTGATTAATTCCACCCATGCCGGTCACATCTTCAGTGAAAAAGAAAAGGCATATATCTGAAATATGTCATATGATTGCTTCATCAGCATTAGATTCCTTTTATAGTCAACACAAGTCCAAGCAGGCCTACAGCACATTACAGCGTCTCAGTGGTTATGAGCGTTGTCTTTTCTATCACATCTCCCAAAACAGCCGGCTGAAATTTATCTTCAAAAATCGTGATTGTTTTTTTCATATTCATTTCTCCCATCGTGTGTATGTGTGTGTGTGTGCGTGTGTTGATGACATATTAAAAATAACAATGAGTGTATACGTGTGCGTGGATGTGGCGTTTCTACAGCACGGAGCAGTGGGTAAAGTCCCCGTCCGCTGCAGCAGAGTTTGATTCCCGTCAGCAGTATCTCAGTCATTCACTCTAAACATCACAGCTGTGACAGTGTTGAACCATTCTGGCCTGAATTAGTCTCACAGTAATCTGCATATCTCCTATTGTCTCATAACCCAATATTTGGTTTCATTTTACGGTGAAAAATTAAGGCTCAATACTTTAGTGAAGTCTGACGCCTCACAAGCCGATTTGCCTGCTTTTTCATTTGTTTTTATTTATTTAGCTTTCTAATTGTCTTTTTTTTCTTTGTCTAAGTCCTTTTAGTGTGATAGTATCATTCATGATTCACTTCCCCCTCCTTCTCAATGAACTTCGAATGGTGTTGTGAAGCTGACTAATGCCTTCAGTGTTTCTTGAGAGGAGGTCAGACCTAAAACAGCTTGTAATTCTAACACTGTGCTGGTTGTTTTAGGTAAAAAAAAACCGAGATGATGACATAAGATCCAGGAGGATCAGATCCGTCTGAAACGCTGGATTCCAGCACACTGCACAGAGGTTTACAACGCTGTGACGCAGGATTTTACATCTGTGAGAAGTTATCATGGCGACAGCCATTTTATACACAGCATGTATTTGATTGGCCAGTGCTGCAGCTTGAAGGATGACGTCACATTGTGCTGCAGCAAAATTGATCCAGGATCCGGTTTCACTAAGACAGACAACAGTCAGATTTCAGATAGATGTTTAGACTCATCTGTTGCACAAAGCTGTTTAGTTCTTGACAGTCTTAAGTAAAACTAAATTGCTATAAATTAAGACTTTGTTCTAATTTAAAAACATGGCTGCCCGAGCATGTCCAGCAGGCCCTTCTCATTACCTGCTCCACAATGGTGTTAATAAATCCCGCAGAGTTTGCAAGGTATGGGTTGGTTAAATTGTTAATCTTAAAATAAGTCAGTCTTTGTTTTTGTGAAAGTGTCTATAGACTAATAGACACTTTCACATAGACAAATCTAAGATCAAACTGAACACTGACTACCAGTCTAAAATGTCTTAGAGAAACTTTTCTCACTGATAACACTGATTTTGAATTTTTTTTTTTTTTTTTTTGCTGGATATCCCCGCATCATGGCCCCCAGTGCACCAATAGTAGTGGTCTCACCGAAATGAATGAGGGACCTGATTATTTTCACACAATGCTAAGGACGGTCTTTGATTCAACATTATAAAGACTAGAAAAACATATGTATCTCAGCAGCCTGGCATGTGGCTTTTTCTTTTCTTAAACTCATTTTTTAAACTCATGCTCTGAGTTTTGTTTAGATCTTCCGTGGGGTTAATGGACCGTCCTCACTGCAGACGCTTTGAATTGTCCTGGCAGGCGAAGCACAGGTGTTATTAACATAAGAACTGACTACGTTCCATAACGGTGAGCCACTGAGTCACGTCAGCCACCGAACACAGCACCAGGACTCTGATACATGAACACCTGAATGGAATGCAGCCATGATTCATGTTACCAGTCCCACTGGTAACACTTTACAATACAGAATCTAATATTGTGCATAGTTATAAAGGAAGGAGAGAGGAATGATTCAGGAACAACCTGATAGCTGATTGGTCGTTAATAAGTGGATACCTGATGATTCCGACACTAAGACTATAAAGAAGATGTTGAGTTACTACAGAACAGACTGGGAGAAACTATATTAATGAATGAACTACTACTGAGTAACTACTCATGTATCACTGATCACTGAAACATTACTCTCTATGTGCTCTGTACAGTGATACGGGTCGTACGAAGCAGTTACTGAGCGCTCCCTCATTACTGCACCCTTATATCACAATCACAACATTTCAATCACAAGTCAATTATAATATCCAGGCCACATATGCATTAATATTCACATCCATGTTATTTTCTGATGCATCCGTGACGCAGACGACTTCAAAACAAATGGAATAAACCGAATATCATTTTAAATAATTAAAGGTTTCACCATGGATCTGAGCGGAAAGGCAATTACACTAAACACAAACTGCTTTTATTGAAAAATATTGAGTCCTTGCATAATTATAAACACTCCGACGTCTGGAAAAAATAAGAAATAGTTTAAAAATGAATGTGATATATTGGCAATATGCTTATGTTCGTCACCCTGAGAGTTACCTTGACTGATCCAATAACATGTTTGTCATGTGTGTCAGTTGTAATGTTACAGTCTCACACATCAGGAGAGAGGGACTGAGAACAGTCTCAGACTTCAGGGGAACGGTCCAGGTTTGTTTTTTGTTTTTTTTACTTCCATTTTAATCAGTGAAAATAAAGCATAGAATATTCTGAGCTCAGTGGAGGTGAAGCTTCATTCCAGAGCAGAATCACATCAAGGTTGAATTACAGATAATTACAGATGACATGGTTCTACCTTAGCATCAGTTTGTATTACGCTGCCCTGTGGTATCACATCACATTAGGCCTATAAATCTATCAGTAATATGAAATATTTCATATTACAGTACACCATCCACATGTCCCGTGGCATACTATTGGACATGTGGATGTGAATGTTAAAAGATGAAAATTAGTTTTTATGAGTTTGGGTTTAGTGTAATTGCCTTTCCGCTCAGATCCATGCTGAAATTATTTAAAATGATATTCGGTTTATTCCATTTGTTTTGAAGTCGTCTGCATCACTGATGTTTCAGAAAATAACAGATGTGAATATTAATGCATATGTGGCCTGGATATTATAATTGAAATCCTTTTTTTGTAGCCTGCTGTCTCTGACTCGTGATTGAAATGTTGTGATTGTGATATAATGGTGCAGTGATGAGGGAGCGCTCAGTAACTGCTCCGTACATCACTGTACAGAGCACATAGAGAGTAATGTTTCAGTGATCAGTGATACATGAGTAATTACTGTTTAGTGTCGCTCCGAGGTTCAGAGTTAATGAGGAAGGACTCATGAAGACAGTGGTCAGTATGTGGAGTCACAGATAGGAACTAATTATTACCTCATGATTCATTAATATAGGTTCTCCACTTATTAACAACCAATCAGCTGCCAGGTTGTTCCTGAATCATTCTTCTCTCCTTCCTTTGTAACTATACACAGTTTTGTGTTCTGTATTGTAAAGTGTTACCGTCCCACCTGTGTCTCAAAAATCCAAGTGTCTCCTGTGAGGAAGGCCCATTTCCTCTGGTAGAATGGACATGTTTGTGCAGACCGAGGTTTCCCTGTTGAACCAGACCGATCGACCTCTGACAGTCTGAGGTCAACATGAATCCGACGCTAAGGAGACACAACATCAAGACAACATGTCTGTGCAATAAATCCTAACTTCACTGTGACGTAGTTTGAAATGAGAGGATCTTACGCTGCTATTATTACCATTCATTCATGAACATTAGCATTTAAAGCAAAAAGTGTAACATGCTGTTCAGTTTGACTCATGATGAACTGTTTCACATGGTGTTCACATATGAACGAACAACTCTGTTTGTGTGAACAGTTTATACAGCAAACAGCAGACGCCATCTCCCTAAACTGCTAAACTGCTAAATCTAAATCTACTACATTTCCTGAACTGACCCAAACCCATATTATTTTCAGATGTAGCCCAACTTTTCAGGTGCTTTTACAGCTAAACAGAAGATCGCCTAGTAGAACCAGGAGCTACACATGAGGAAACATATCTAACACATAATCATCATGGAAGTCAGCTCTGGCTGGCAGCTGCTGTAGGCTGCCATTCATCAGGAACCTGGCCTAAGCTTTCAGCCAGGACACACAGACTAAAGCTGCTGCTGCTGCAATGAGACGTTTGGACTTTCTGAGAAAAAATCTTCGTCCAAAATAGAAAGTTTAATCTAAAAATGACACATTTCTTACGCCCCCGTACGGTTTGTTCTCACATTTTTCTCGTTTTTATTTGTGTATTGGACATATAAAGATATTTTTTGTGTTCTCATACATATTGTGTTCTCACACTTAAACACCGTAGGCTTTTTCAGTTGAGTTCAGGCCTTGGAATGTCCCAGTATCTCAGTGGGTTACAGTCAGCACTGAACCAAACCAATTTATTTGCCTGGTTCTTCTCTAATATGTAAATATGTGCCAAATATAAAGTGTACTTACCAGTTGTCATAAGGAAAAGAGCTGAGATGGTCACAACGGTCCTGAAATCCATCACAGTACCAGTGAACATCAAGTGAAGGAGGAAGACAGACAGACAAACAGACAGACAGCAGGAGAACTGACGACACAAATCAGATCAAGACGCCAACAACAGAAAAACTGATGAGAGGAAATGTTGCAGAGGTGTAGAGCTCCTTTCTCTCTCTCTCTCTCTCTCTCTCTCTCTCTCTCTCTCTCTCTCCATACAGTGAATCACTTCATCCCCGGCCTGCTGCTGCTGCTGCTTGTGCAAAAGTGCAGATTTCCTCCCTTCAAAGCAAGTTGGGTGAAGAGAGGCAGAGAGGGGTGGGGAAAATAAGAAATGATGATAAGAAAGGAGGAAGGAGGAAGAGGTAGGAGGAAGAGGTGAAGGGAGCAGTAATGCAACTCTAGTCTAAATTCACTTTTTTCAACCTGTTTGTGAGTCATGCATGAGCCTCTGCTCTGTGACACTCTACGCAAGTACGTGAGCGTACGTGAGTGCTTCGACAGGGAAGGCCGAGGCATGAGAGGCAACGTGCACGATGGACGCCAGTATAAAAACTGTGCATTAATGATTCAGCAAATTAAATAATCGCACGGAATAATAAATGTAAATTATACTATACCAAACTCTTTACTAAACAAATGTTCTTTTAGTTACATATTAAAAAAAAGAAAAAAAAAAACACCTTTATTGCTCCTGGTCCTAATTTTATCTGTTGAGATTTTTTGCAGTGTAAAAAAAATCTCAAGAATTATTTTTCATGTGAAATAATAAGGTTGCTGTGCAGGTCTAACATAAAGTGAAGATTCAAGCTGAATCGTTTTCTTACGTTGCAAAGGAACAAGCCTGAATTCAGGACACACTGCTGAAAAAAACCCCAAAAGGTTTTCACATTTATAGCCTTCGTCCAATTCTATCAAAATGACTGCACGGCCGAAGACGGGATGTCAGTTATCTTGTACCATTAGGTTTTCCTCTGCGTTTCCCTCTTTTAGCTTGAATTTTTTGCTGAACAGTGCCAGTTACAAAGCAGTTTCTATCTAAAGTTTGCTAAAAATGAGCTAAGATTAGCCACCGTTAGCTAGTGGACATACCAGACCGTGTAAGGTTGAAACAACATTAGTGCTCATGCATTCAGCTTTTCATGTGTAAGAGGAAGCATGTGTTTGTTAAAGAGTTACACTGACTCCAGTGTCTGACAGGATCATACAGGCTGTGGATGTCACTCAGTGTAAACATCATACCTCTTCATTCACATCAGTTGTTCACACTGAGCGAAATCTTCAAACACAAGACTCCGTGTTTCAGATTCAGATCAAATATTTTACAGTGTCTGGAGAGCCATTTCTCCAAAGCTCAGCCTGACACATGACGCGCTGCCTGCTGATGAAGTGCAGCTAATGTTTGGCTGCACTGAATCAGTAACGCCAGGACCGGCAGCACACTGCTCACATGCTGAAATCAGGAACGATAACTTCTCTCCCTAGTCTTGAATAGTTGAATAAAATAAAACTCTGCATGTGTAACCACGTTACATTTTTGGGGAATCTGTTAATTTTTTTGGAATTTATCATTGAGGTCAGCGATTAATGTAATTTTAAACTGTGTTGTATTTTTAAAAATATTTTTGTTGTTTTATTTTCTGGACTCTAGATTAATGTAATTGAGATGTATATTTATAGTATGAATACAATTACTGCTGTTAAAAAAAATTCTATTGAACTAAATTAATTTATATTAATTTAAATTTAATATAAATTAAATCTAATGTACTTTTAACAATGTATGTAGATGAATTCACTAAAAGAGCATCTTCTGTGGTGTCCAGCTCTATGACGATGACTGACAAAGCTGTAAAAGCTGAAGAGACTAACCTCATATTAGGTGTTTCTTTTTAAAATTATTATTAGTTTATTTTTCTTTTGTTTAATATACTTACTATTTGTATTGTATCTTACTTATTATGTAACGTATTGTGTATTTATTGATTTGTGCTTACTGGTAAAAAGTGCATCAATAAAACAATAATTATTATTACTGTAACAATTTGCAATTTATGATATAATTACAGTAATTGTTATAGAGATTTGATACAGTAAAAGAGGCTGGTAAATGTAATATGCTGTGCGCAGTTAATGTAAGTCTGGAACAAACTGTATATTGATAAGCCGCTTCTTGTGAGAATAACTGATCTATTTATACACAGGTCTGCAGCTTGAACAGCGTATAATACACAGGTATGTATGTTAGTAAGGCAACACAAGTTTATCTGTAGAGCACCTTTTAACAACAAGGCAACAAAGTGCTTCACATAAGACAGAGAAGGGTTATGATGTTAACAAACACATTTAAATAGGATTTAAAAAATTAAAACAGAAGATGTAAATAAACTATAATAAAAATAAATCAAATAAAACAGTAGATTTAATATTATAGTACAAATACAAATACATTATTATATCAAGAACTGCGAGATGGACCAGACTGCAAGCTTTTCATAGGAGCATGTTCGGATATGTTGAACGTGGAAGTATAAGTAGAGTCTGGTGTGTTGGAGAAGTAAATATGAACATGATTCCACAAACAAATACTGGTGCTCTTCAAAAAAACAAGGCTGATGAATTTAAACATGAAAAGGTAAGAAAGGTGTTCAGAATCAGGAGCTCTGTGGAGCTGATGGGAGACCACCAGGAGACCACCATGAGACCAACAGAGCTGTGACTGGTCAGCTGATGTGTCTCCTCCATCACACTGTGGATAATAAACTAAACACTAAGCCGCTGAGCTGTTCTTGACTCCCAGTCAAGAACAGTCCACTACTGAACGTAGCCACGTCAGTTCTCTGCTGGAGAGATGTTTGAACATTCAGTGCTGCTGCAGTGTGACACGTTCACCTCAGCCATGTCATCTGAGCTCAGTCAAATGGACTGAAAGGTTGCATTCTAGTCTGGATCTGAAAGTACGTAAACTAATACTGACAAGTTTCCAACATGCACTGCTCAGTGTGTGGAACCATGTTTATGTAGGAAGAGTGATACATCGTCTCCTGCCTCTGTCACAGGCGAAATATCTTCTCCTCCTGACTCATCTCAGCTTTGGCTTCACGCGGCACTCTACTCCGTCACCTCCGTCACTCTCGTTTTCTCTCATCCTCCGCTTCTGGTTTACGGGGCCGTAAAAATGGCAAAAGCCCCGCAGACTTTCACCTCCTCCTCCTCCTCCTCTCTGCTCTGCATCTCCTTTCTCATCAAAGTCGGCTCATGTCACCCAGGTTGCTCGCTCTCTCGAGAGTTAGAAGCATTTGAACTGATGTGACTTTAGGAAATGATTGGTGTGAGCTGAAGTTTGAATTCGCTCTCACAGGGATGACCTTCACTTCAGACGGTAGGCATCAGGTCATGTGTCCACAAGACAAAACCTAATTCTGTCGATTGTTTATCGCTGCAGATGATGTCAAAGCAGCACAGACAACACTCTGAGATGTTTTTTTCTTAACAAACACTCAACTCAGAGAGATCTTCAAAAAAACGCCAGCCCCACAGGAGAGAAAGAATCAGTGATTCATTACTTTCTTTAGCTGGGAAATGTAGCCTTGCATGCATCTCATGCACCGTAAAATCTCATCATAAGTTAAATTCAGTAAACTTTTCTTTTATCATTACAATAAATTAAGAGCGGTAAATATTCGGTGTCATGATTATGTGAAATAATGTGTTTCTCTATCTTGGAATGAGTTAAAAGAAGAAAAAAAATCTTGACTTTGGAGTTTGTTGCCCTCAAAGTTTTCTCAGAGAGTTTTCTTTGGTTTTTCTTTTTCACAGCGTGTGGAGTTGCAAGAAAAAAAACTCTAGTTTTACCTCTTCAGATCCCTTAAGATGATTCAAATCAAACAATCTGGAAGGAAAAATCTCTCTTTGAGTCTTTGATTAAAGCGTGAAAGTATGTGTTCCTTTGTAGTGAGAAGCCATGGGTGCAAAATGTTAAGGAACAACTGGCTAGAATAAATAAATGTTAAAGTGTGACTTACTCACACGTAGTCTGTGCTTAACTGCAGGTCTGATTGCTCTGTCTCTCATTTGGCAGAATTCTTTACCAAACCAGCAAAAAGCTCCTCACATGTGCTGAGTAATTCCTCATATTTTAAAGTTAATGTTTCTTTTCTTGTTTTGCAGTTTTTGCAGCTTTGTTCTTCTGTACTTACATACTTAAATGTTGCTGGTTTTGTTCCGACTTGCTCATTGCTTGAAAAGTATAAATAAATACCATCACATTATAATAACAATAAATAAAAACATAACAACAACAACAACAAAGCTAGACAATTCCCCTGCGGGAAATCCAGAGAGTGGTGCATTGTGCTATTTTCTGTGTATTACTGTGCTATTGTGTGTCTGTATGCGTCTGTGTGAGTGTGTGTGTCTGTCTTTGTGTGTCTGTGTCAATAATGCGTTTCAGTCTGGACCAAAGAGGTAGGGGTCTTGAAAGTGCTAAGTCTCCCCTTTGCAACCTGTTGGATCTGATGAAGGTGACAAAATGATCACAAAACATAATTACACCAAGTAAGAAACAATTTTTTCTCAGTATTATGAAGAAATGTTTGTAAGTACAGAGAACGTGATTGAGTTAAAATTAATGTATTTATTTAATGCATTTTACTATATTACAACACAATATTACAGACATAGCTGACATCCATCATATTTACTCTGCAATTTAAGAAGGCAGACGGTTGGTTGTGACGTGATGAGACACGGTGGAGTTTTTAACCAGAGGCTGCAGAGTGAGGAGAGAAAAATGAAGGGATGGTGTGAAGAGAGAGAAGAAGGGACTAATGGCAGTGAAGGACGGTGGGTTAGTGAGGAACATGAGTGGAGATGTCCACAGAGACATGTGTCACTTAGTCCAGTGGATTACAGACAGATGAAAGCACCGTCACTGTGCAGCTGTCCACGCCTGTCCATTCACACCTGCACAGGTTCATGTCACAGGTTTCATAACTGTCAACATTTACATATGGACTTGTGAAGAAAGTAGCTGTTCATCTGTATCAAAACCTCACCAATTCAACCAAAAGTATGTGCAGGTAAAGGGTGAAAATGCTGGGCTTTTTAATTTGGGTATCGCGAGCCGTCAACAAGCTCGTCATCACATCACACAGTTCCTTCGTGCACAGACTACACACAGATCTGAATCTGATATGCACAGAGTCTGGAGACAGTTTGAGGCTGTTGCACTGAAATGATTTGTATCCATTTCTTCAGGATGTGAGAGCATCTTCATGCCTTTATCACAGACTGTGGCAACAGAGAGCTGCCAGGAAATGAGGGGAGAGAGATGGAACACAGGTCCACATAGTCTTAATTTATGTTTACAATCTATAATTTTTTCAATGTGATTATCTGTAGTGCAATTTTAAGACATTGCTCTGTTCTGTATGTCTGCTTTACAGATTGTTTATTCCCCTGAGGCAAATTTGTTATTTGTAATGTGACCTGTGTCCCTTAGTGAAGTGAATTTAAAGACGGGCTCCGTTCACTCCAGTGAGATCTAGTTTTGATTTTAGCCTTTGATCGTTTACCAGAAACACTGTACTCGACCTTCTCATTGGCTGAGCGTGGCTGCGGAGTCACTGCAGCACGTGTTGTGTGGGTGTGTGTGCAGTAGGTGTGATCGGTGCTGTATGAAAACTGGAGTTCACCGTCGAATCATTTTAAAGAATAAAGTCATTTTCTTCACAGACATTGAAAAACAGACTTGATCTGATAATAAATATTAAAGCAACAAATTTGCTTCAAAGTCACAATAAAATTGACATTCACTCTCTACTATTAAATTCATTCTTTTATTTTGATAGAATCTGCATTACCTGAGTCCAGTTTGTTCTCCATGCTATTGAATAAAAAGCACTTCGGTACTTGGAAATGAAGAGTCAGAACATTTGAATTTAGATCAACTTCAGTTTAATTATTCACAACCCCAAAAAATGAGAAAGAAAACAAAAAAAAGGCTCTTTAACAATCTACAGTCATTATCATCATATAATTCCTCAGCATCAGAAGAACAGATACATCCATCTGAATGTTTTTTTTTTTTCCCTCTGGATAATATTAATGCTAGACTATAATAGAACATCTCCCTTGTGCTTCTTCTAAAACACTGTAATACTATTATTACTGCCATCCTGTCTCTGGGACACCGGGGTCCCCAGGACAAACCCACTACATCAGCCTGTCACACTTGGAGTATTTTAGTATCATCATCTGAAGGGGATTCGCCTTTTTGTGTTGATGCAAAGCCAAGAGAAGCCAGCTGAGACACTGCTGTGTGTGTGTGTGTGTGTGTGTGTGTGTGTGGTGAATAAAAGTGGAGACTGAACACATGTGATACAGAAGTGAAGAGGATGGTGTGAGCACCATGAGCAGTACAGCAACAGGACATCAACAGGCCTTTTTATTCTTCATGCACATCATGTCCTGTGAGCAGATCAACACCTGACTCATCCTCACTGTGTATGTGTGTGTATGTGTGTGTGTATGTGTGTGTGTGTGGGGGGGGGGGGGGGCACACATGACAAACGCAGACTGTGTCAGTGTGTGAGGTGGTGCCATCGTGTGGAGCTGTGTGGCAGCAGCAGCAGACAGATCTCCTTTGGTTGTGTATTTGTTTGTGAACACGGTCTAGAAATGCCCCCCTTTGTAAAGAGTTTATAAATAGTTTTTTTTTAATTCACTTATATTTATAGATCATTTATAAGCTTGTGATAAGAACACACTGTGGGTTGGTATGTTGGCTGGTGTTCATCCTTTCAATCAGGTAATAATGCCACTATAACTGTTTGTAGTCCATTAATAAATGTTCACAGTCTCTCAGTTTCTAATAAGTCATCAGGTCTGCAGCTCGACGTTACAATCAGTTCATTTGTAAAGAAAGGTTTTTGGTCCAGACGGTCACAGAAAAGGAGGAGTGTTCCTGATCAAATGCCTGGGGATATAACAGGATATGGTCACGTCTTACCTGACCCTGGCTACATTTAATAAATGACATTTAACAAATGTCATTTTTTAAGAATGAAAAGTGTTTCATTATACTAAGTGATCTAATGATGTTAGGTGGGTCAGTGTCAAACACTCAGGTGTCTCCATGTACACCGACAGAAACAAAACAAGATCCTAACTATGACTCCCAAAGAGCTGGCTTTTACTTATTTACTTATTTAATATATGGTTTGGATACTAAACTGTCATTTTTGGAAGTCAGGGAGCTCCATGCTTCAGGGACTTCCTGTTTACATTACTGATTGCTCTTGATTGGACAGTGCTGTTTGCACACATGCATAAAGTCTTTACCAGCTGAGACATTGCTTAAGTTGTAACGGTGCAATCTGATTTAGTGACTCACTGGTGTGAAAGTGGCCTGCAGTCACAAAGAGCTTTACACAAACTGCATGATGAGTGTATGAAGAGCTGCTGCAACACAGTCCAGAGATTTTCCACAAGCTCGCACCAGAGAGCGCTCTTCTTATTCATGATGTCTAACCTAAAATGCTCCATGGATAAACTCATCTATCAAGCATCTGATAGTAATAATATAGTAATAGTAACTAATATACACAAGCAAACCACCATCACTCCCACTTCTTTTCTAAACATCCGTTCATCTGTTTTCCAAGACTAGACAGCAGAGGTCAGGTCAGCCCGTCAGAATGACACCCAACATCTGCCCACGTATCACAGCCTCTCAGTGTCCCTGTGCAGCCTGTGTATCAGTGATCCACAACTCCTTCTACAAACCTATTCTGAAATGCTGCTGATTGGCCATTTTCGTTTTTCCATATTTTATCTTGTTAGTACCATAACATGGATCCTGGTGGTAACTAACAGCTACAGAATTAGCTTTAGTGACAGAAAAGATGTCGTGAGATCAGTGATTGGCTAAAGCGACACACTGCAGTGATCCTGCAGCTGGGTTTTGCTGAGGTTCAGCCACCAATCATAACTCTGTTAGATGCTCCAGGAGCTAAAAGTTGCTTCTGACCAAAGAAGAAGTTTTCTCTGGGAAACAGTCTCTGACATGCAGCGTCATGAAATAAAAATGAACCGTCGATAAGACATGTGTGTGTTCCCGCTCTGTTACTTGTGTACATGGCAAACTGCCTTTCCTTCAATCGCACAACTGCTAACTGCTACGGCACAGCTACCGTCAAACTTTCTTCATCTTTACTAAATCTAATTTAATGGCCGATCTCAGTACTCCAAAAAAAACAACAACACTTAAGTGTTAATAGCAGTACAGTATTTTAGAGGCTGGGACCAATTTGGATTCAATTCAGTCACTTCAAGATCCAGTTTGTCTCATTGATGAAAGGACTATTGTGATGTTTTGAAACTTGATATGCTGACTTTCCAACATACAGCATGTATGTGACAACACTGGCACTTTATTTTGAAGACATGCCTCCTGACATTGTTACAGCACCACAGAATTCCCTCCCGTCCTCCCACTTCACTGCTGATGTTTTGAGCTGGGAGGACTGGGTTGCTACGACAACATATGGGCAGAGAATGTTTAACTGTATAACTGCTTTACAGCTAGTGATCATATTAATAAAGTGCTCTGAAGTAGCTGGGAGGAGGTGTAAAAGATAAAACATGATTAGTTAAATAAAGGTGTAATAGAAATTTAGTGAGGTGGCATCTGCCTCTAAAACATCATTAAGCGATCTCTCATCAACTATCTTGCATTTCCAGTGACATTACATTTTAATTTGATTCAATTGACACAGAACCGATCACCAACCTTTATATTTTCACTCCATTAAACTATACAGACTCGTGTTCTCACTGATAGTGTAAACTTATAGAAATAAAACAATTTTCTTCTGATAATCATTGTCAAGCATCAGTTCATGTTCAACAAGCAGGTGTGGAGAGGAGGCGAGCGATGGAGGGGAGGTGAGGAAGGACGAGGAAGAGGAGGCGATGAGGCGCGGGGGAGGATACAAACGAAGTAGGAACAAAGGAGTGAGACATAGTTTGGTTGCGTGTTGATTCAAACTGCCCTGTGGAGTCCACCATGTATCATCAAGTCAGGGTGTTACTACAGGACTGCAGTGCTCCTCACTCCCCCTACACATCTATCACACTATCTACATTTCATTGCTAACACCTCTAACACACATAAGACTTCTTCATTTCGCTGGCTCTCAGCACAAACCGACACACTTTACCAGCGGGGATTTGCATTTCTTGATACACAGGACTGGCTCAGTGCATTTGCTGGAAATGTTCTGATGCATCCAGGTCCCCCTGCACAAGTAACCCGAGCGTCTGAAAGGTGAGGAGAGCTTTAAGACTCTGAAATACTTTAATCCAGCTTGTACCATGTGTACTGGACAGGTGGGGAATCTAAGATGCCTAATGTATGTAAGAGCAAACATCTGCTTTCCACAGCAGCACGTTCTGCATGCGTTTAACCTAATACCCCCTTCTACTGTTGTACTGTATCATAGCTGAATACGGTACATACATGAAAGTCCAAATGGAGGATATGGTATGACAAACATACAGAGTGTTATTACAATGTTTTGGTATTTTTTTTAAAGCCTCTTTTAGCACACTGTGTTGGTTTTCCAACCAAACTCCATTCTCACCAGCCTGGTTTTCTGTCTTCAGAGAAACAAGCTCTGATAGAGCCACTGTCCAGGATCAACAGAGACCAAACACGGAGCTAAAAGAAAGCGAACTGGTTTATTTCTGTGACTTGAATGTGGGACAACATCCACTGTGGAAAGCACATGAAGGCTTAGAAAATGTGGTTTACTATAGTCTTTGGGTCATTTCCAAACCTGTTGCTGGGGCTGTCCAAACAGTTGCTCAAAGCCTGTGTAGTCCTGACACAAGACTGATATGTGGTTAACTGAGAGACATCTACAGCAGCTGTTGCCATGCCTCCTGCACAAAATGGAAATAAGCTGAGCTGAGCTTGGACGGCAAACACTGCTGACACAGCTCGGAGCTGCAGCGCTGTGCTATTGTCAGTTTGTTTGACAACAAACAACAGTATCAGTACCAACAGTATCAAGGCTCAGTCACACCAGCATTAATCGGCAAGTTCAAACCCCACTTTTCCAAAACTGACCAATAGCATCCTGCCTGGACGGAGCTGACACCATCCAGGTTTATTGAAGCTTGGCTTGTCGGAGCATGAACTGCTCCACAACAGAGACCTGGTTTACACTTCTTGTCCTGTTAGCAACTGAGCTGACGAGCTTGTTTAGCTTGGAGAGCTTTTTTTTTTTTCTCTGTTCTTGTGAAATGATGAACATTCCTGAGAAGAAAACACCGGGGGGGTGGGGGTGGTACACAACTGTTGTTCCCTGTGTGTTAGCGGTTAGCTCGTCAGCTACAGTAGTCCACCAGCTTAGCCCTGTGAGTAGTCACTATGTCTCCAAGCCTGAACCAAACATACTTGGCTGTGCCACCCTGTGGTGTGAGCAGGGGCCTTTAGAGTGATGGAGAGGGACACTCCATCCAGGGATGATGCTAACTTCCTCTGTCAACATTAAACTCAAGGAAACAAAACAAAGCAGTGTTATTATCTTTGGTTAAACAAAATAAAGGGTGACTTGGTTTGTGGAGCCACTGGTGATTCTTCTGCCCACTGTCCACAGGTAATTGTGCATCATGAAATTCAGCCTGCCACTCTCATCACCTGACACATTTCTGTTTGGAGTGGGTACGTGTCTGGAAGAGCGGATTAAAGGAGGCAGCTACAGCTGTGAATACGGTTCCCTCACAAGCCCTGCATCTCAAATGAACCTAATATTACGGCCATACTGTGTGAAAGCCATTGACTTTTCTATCTTAACTGCATTTTACGAGCCCTGCGGTGATGAGACTGGGACATGGACCTTCCATTATCAGCTGTTTCTCAGTGCAGACTGTGCTGATGAATAACAATGTGAAGCAAGACGGACTCTGGTAACAAAGCTACTGGACACTGACGTAGTGTTACAAAGACTGATTTCTGTCATGTATTTGTCTTAAGGGGGAGTGCACTTGTGTGTTTATAAGGTCTTTCTGA
Source organism: Toxotes jaculatrix (assembly GCF_017976425.1). Classification (NCBI taxonomy): domain Eukaryota; kingdom Metazoa; phylum Chordata; class Actinopteri; family Toxotidae; genus Toxotes; species Toxotes jaculatrix. Next base: position 27,361,148 of record NC_054397.1, on the reverse strand, counting down.
TTGCCAAATAGCAACACACACACACTTGAAATGGAAGAGGGGGAAGGAGGGAGTGATGGGAAAAGTGAGTGTATGAAGGGCCAGATACAAGTGTTTGAACATTTAAACACAACGCAACAACCTGAGACTAGTGTGGGGGAGTTGGTGGGTTGTAGGGTGACAGAGAAAGGGAAAAGGACTGAGAGAAAGACAGAGAGATCAACAGACTGATATTTAGAGAAAGAGAAATAGTGCAACAAAGATAAGTAAAGCGAGACACCTCTTCAATCTGGGAGCATGGGAGACATGGGAAGGGGGAGGGTAGAAAAGGTAAAAAGACAAGAGGAGGACAAGGAATTAGGGTAAGGAGAGAGAGTTCAGGGAGGAAGGGAGGAGAAAAGGGTGAGACAGCAAAGAAGGGAAGAATTGAGAAGAAGAATTGAGACAAAGGAGCAGTAGTGCTTTCAGGAGTACGGCTGCGGAACTCCATATCCTGGTCTGTAGAGGGGCCTCCCCGTGGGTGACTGAGGATTGGCATAGGCGGGCCTGACAGGGTAGCTGTAGCCGCCATAGCTGTAGGAGGCCGGATAGGGTGCGGGGCCACTCTGGGGGTGGCTTGGGGTGTACTGGCCGAATGCTGAGCCCGGGTGTGGGGTAGGGAAGGAGGGCTGGGTCGGGTAAGGACAGGTGGCTGAAGCCGGAGGCCCAAAAGCTGGCCTGGGGCCGGAGTAGCTCCCTGCTGGGGTGAATGGTGAGCTGGAACCAGGGTACGGAGGGAACTGTGACGGGGGGTTGGTTGGGCCAGAGCTTGCTGCCGCCGCTGCAGGGGGTGGGTTGGGTGGTGAGACAGGGTACGGGCTATAGGGGAGGCCACCAGCAGAGGAGGCTGGCTGAGAGGCGTTTTGGTAAGTGGAGGACTGAGGTTTGGAGTTCGGCTGCTGTTGATTTGTCGTCGTCGATGTTGTTGTCTGTTGATTCCATGGTGAGGGCGTGGCAGCGGCGGGGTCCTGGCTGATGCCTGCTGATGATGTCATGGCAGTGGGATTGCCATCCCTCCTCTGTCGCAGGATCTCCTGGAGTTTCTCTATCCGCACCCGTCTTTTGTGAGCGAGGGAGCGCAGGGAGAGGAAGCGGTCAAGGAAGGAGTCCAGCGGCAGAGAACCCTCCAGAAACTCATCAGCTAGAGCCTGCAGACAGACACACACATCCAGTAACAGTCAAAAAATAACTCCCTCCAACTTCTCAAACTGGCCGCTGACTGTCGAACAGGCGGTTCCCTAAAAAGCTGGGACAGTTGCAGACTGCCCTTCATATGGAATAGGATCTGGCGTTGTTGTTCCCTGTGTGTTAGCGGCACGGCGCCGCTCATTGAGTTACAGGGATTTAAATGACATCCAGCAGCACCACAGGGAAAAGTTGTGAAAAGCTCAAATTTAAGCAAATGTCCTCTAATGCAGTGCGAGTGACATCCAGGCCAGACCCAGCCACACTCATTTTAATGCCCACAGAAACTAAAGCACAGATTTGTTTATTACTCCACCGCACCAGAGGAGTGGGTTGTCCTTAGTACATCCATAGTGAGGATCATTTCCTGCACAGATACAGGAGCACAGGTGCCGATCAGACTTGTTAGCTTGGACATCAGTCTTGTATTTAAACAGTTTCAACAACATGTACTGTGTTAAAAAGAGACTACAAACTAAGTCATTCTGTATTCAGTAAAGAAAAAGCGCAACAGGAAATGAACTAACTACTCAGTCAGTGGCATGATGCAGCTTCATAAGAGGCCACAGTCAAGTCGGTTTTATTTATATAGCACCAAAAAAATCCTTACCGGTCTTAGGTCTTATTATGACTAATACTTTGTATCTGACTGCAACTGTTCAGCCGTCTCTGTCCTCAGAACCAGCCGTCTGTTAACTGAAAGGACAGAGGCCGGCCAAACTATCCTCACCAGGCTGACTCAGATCTGAAGTTTACTGGGTAAACTTTCAGGTAGGCTGCATGAAGATTATACAGGAAGAAGAAATGTTTTCAGCTTAAACAGCTGGGGCCACAAAAAGTTTCTGACCTAAAATTAGACTCCTGAGATCCTGACATGATTATAATTTACACAGCGCAGGAACATTATACTATATGAATTCAATGCATCACATAGAGCTTCCAAACAGGAAGAGTTTCATAGACAACTGAGATGAAACAGTTTTAAAACAAAGAGTCTCTGCTTTCTTCCAACACAGAGCCACATGAAGACGTGTGCCACCATGCTGTAAATGTCAAACAGCCATAACACCTGACAGAGGAGCCAGACAGCACGTGAGTTAAGGAAGGAAACACCTCTGCCTCCGTACCATAAAAGAATATGGTGTGAGACTGCTGCTAATGTCATAATATTAGCAGAACAAGCAACCAGCCGCTGTCATGGCATGGAGTCTCTGGCTGTTTGAGCACTGTCATGTGTTTGCAGCTCTTAAACTAGTCAGTGTCACGTGTGTCTGCATTACCCTCATTCCAAGGTGATGACAGGATTATTATTCAGCAGTTTGTTACTTTGACCTCCTTACAATTGCTTCTGCCTCATATTTATGGCCTACTAACTGAAGGTACTGTGCTAATATTGTCAGCTGTTGAAAATGCGAAATGGAAATATACTGATAAAAATCTGCTTTGAGCCAAATACAAACACTTAATACATATGCATAAGCATCCGTTACACATTTTCTGAGTGTGAGTGTGTGAGTTGTTTAACAGTGACCTCTGACTCTGCCTCCGTTTTGCTGCCCTCTGTTTGTAGTCTGGACAACAACGCCTCTGGAGACACCTGACCCACCATCCCATCTGAGGAAGAAGAGTAGAACATAGAGTCAGAGAGAGAGAAAGAGAAAGAGAGAGAGAAAGAGAGAGAGAGAGAGAGAGAGAGAGAGAGAGAGAGAGAGAGAGAGAGAGAGAGCATGATAAAAATAGACTTCAGCACAGGAAAAACTGGTTCTGTTCATCCAGGTGACTGTTCAGACAAGACACACAGGTCTCTGAATGTTGGACGGTTCCTTTAAATCCCCAAGCACACAGGTGAGTAAAAAGCACCTAAACAGCAGCTGAAGATCTTGTATTTATTGTCCTGCTGTGCCTGACGTGTTGAGGTTGCTGTGGTGATGTAGTAGAGTGTGGTCAGTGAACTGTGAAATCACTGTCAGTTGTGGTTACAGCTGCAACAGTGTGTAATGCCAACCACACCCACCACTGATGCTGGCTGCTACTAATGAATATTCCACATCCAATTCATTCTTATATTTGCCAATCAGTCTTCTCCTCTTCTCCCTTTTTTTTAACAGAACATAATGCAGAAAAAGAAGCTGAGGGTCATTTAGAAATGGTGTCATCACACAGTTTCTCCAGCAGAGCTCGCTCCCGCTTCACTGTTTACACAGCTCTCTCAGCACTGACTGCAGCACATGCAGCAGAGGACACGTCACAGCTGAGCAGACGCTGGTGACGGGTCAAACAGTGTCTTCACACTAAGTTGCAAACAGGTTTGTGAAATACATTGCTAGAAAGTCAATAAACAATGACCCCATCATTTCTACTTTTCAATATGACTGTAACATAACCCTGATAACTGCCGTGTCACTCATGATTATCTTTTCTTGTTAGCGAGATAGCTAGCCAGCTATACTTTCTCAGCACAGACATTACTGACTTTTGACTTCACACTGTGTTGTTACCTAGTTGGTAAGATGCAATACTGGAAAATAAATAAACAACGCCCCCATCTTTTACTCTCCTGTGACAATCGTCATATTATCAGGTTCATTTGCTAAATTAGCTAGCTTGCTAACCATTTGCTAATACGTGAGCATCTTAGCCCATTCTGCCTATACGCTATAACATTAGTGGTAGTGTAACCAATAATCTTAAAGGTTCATGTTGGTGAATCTACAGTCAGATGTTGGCAGTATTTCTCTCACATACACTCTAAATATATGGTGCCACTGTTTTTCAGCGTTGTCTATTTTTAAATATTCAAAATGTATTCACCATGATCAAACCCAGAAATGCTATCATATAAATATATATATAGCTGAATATCAAAGTCAAGTTTGTGCAATTTCTGAAGTACGATTTGAGTTATGAACCACGATGTGAAAGGCCACACACACATGCATTAATAACTGCTATTTGCCCACGATTTATCATGTTAACAAACTTAGTGAGTATGAACAGGATGCAGTGCCGATGCCTCTGCTGAGTGTAATCTGGACTGCTCTAACACAAATTGAGTTATTACCAACTTCCTGCTCAGCCCCGCCCTTGGTAATGGTTTCTGGTTGGACCGATGTTGCCCATTTATAATATTATTGTGCACCTCCGTCTCAGTCTAATGAACCTATCAACAGAAGACTGGAAAGATCCTAAGTGGAAACTTTAAGGCGTCACAATCAAAACAGGACAGTCGCTTGAAAACTAAGCACAAGATTTTTTTTTATTATTCCAAGTATGGGAAATGTTCTTAGCAGGGCCTAATGCTGGAGAGGATATGGGGAACAAGTAGATAATTATACTGACTCACAATTTTTATGTCCAGAATTAACACCCTTTTGGGAAGAGTTAAAAGAATTTCTGAAACTAGAATATATTTTGGTTTCTAATTTACTGTGAAAGATTAAACCAGCTGACACGTATCTCTTTATATATTGTGACCAGGACATGGAAACAGCCAAATCCACCAAAAACTAAACTCATGGCTATTACCAACAAAACTAATGTTGGACGTTGAAAGTTTAACCATTACAATCAGAGAATACAGGAAATGGAATAAGATTAACCTAAAGATAGACTCTGTAAAATAACATATTATTTCAATCTTGTCCAAGATTTGCAATAAACAGTCACAGTCCCAATGTCCCCCTCTTCCCACCCCCAGCTAAACCCCCACCCCCACCTCTCACGGAGCAGTGTTGTCTGTAGGTTTCTCTGACGGCCTCTAGCTGAGAGTATCTCTCCACCAGCACCTCCTTCTGAGACTCCAGACGAGGCTTCATGTCCAGGTTTTGTTCGGCCAGGCTGCGATTTGATGCCAGAGCCATCTCTCTCTCCAGCTGGATGTTCTGGATCTGGAGTGGAGGAAGAAAGGCACACAGAAGGATTATCATTTTATAGTTTGCAAATATCATTTTTTGGGTTGAATGAAAGTGCCAAAAGCTGGCATCAGATCAGATTAAGCATCTTGATTACTCATTTTATGATCAGATAGTTTCTGATTTAAATCTGAATTTTGCCACCTTTAGACAACTTAATTTTGCTAAATTTCTCTTTAGATATTTGAGAACTGACTTCGTTTGACGCAAAAAGGAACTGTGAACACCCAGAACTTGGGTATCTTATTAATAGTAGTATAATTTTGAACACCATCCAGTCCTTGTATGTAGAAGACATGGGGGGGCAACTCTTAAGGACTAATGAACAGTGATTTCACATGGGAAATAAATGTTAGAAAAGCTAGTTTAAAATGCTTTTGATGTGAAATATTAATGCAATCACAGGGGTAAGCATGTCGACAGACCTTTTCAGACATGGATTACACAACTGCTGTGTTGAGTTACTCGTTCAAGTGATGGCTTCTTGTAACATACAGTAGGTGTCTGTTACATAAATGTTCCTCTCAGCTTCATTCAGACATGACAGGGTGTTACAGAGAGAAACTAAATGCTCTGTGACATTTGGCACCTGGTGCTCAGAGGGAGCAGAGTCACAGTTTGAAAGTAATAATACGAAGGACATGGAGTGTTTTCACTTCCCTCACAGGCTGCAGCACTGATGGACTTTAAAGTCCACCTGAAATAAAATGTCATGTTTTTTTGCCTGCTACAGTATAACATATCTCCTTTGTTCTCCTTTGAGGAAAAAAAAAAACCAGACCAAAAGGCAGAAATTTATATTTTATATTTTTTGATTTTATGATGATGCCCCTAGTTTGTATTAATTAGAAAACAAAACAATGTTGCGTATCTGTCTACATAGATGGAGACCTTTTTAGGATACAGCCAACCAAATGTTGCATAAAGCAGTAGGGTCAGCGTTGTATAATAGTCAGAGCACACAGTCGGACTGAACCAGACAGCAGCCTGATACACAAGAGACACAAACTCAACAACAACCCACACTGGCTTCTCTGCAAAAGGCTTCTTCTTATCTAACTTGCAAACATGAACACTTCTTATCCCATGGTATAGCTTGCTGAACGAGCCAGTGACCTGCTAACGTCAGTTTGTAAGTTAGACAGCTAATCAGACAGCTCCTCAGCTACAGAACAGTAAACGCAACATCATGTAAATATAACAGCACTTCTGTCTGGTTAGAAGTTGGTATGGTCCTCAGTCTCCAACACCATTAACAACACGCTGCCCCTGATGTGTAGCTACACAAGTTTGTTTACTCTGGTTCCAACAGTGTAACACCAGCACTGTCAGCTTCTGTCAATCAAACACAGACACACCCCTTCAGCCCTCAGCCAGCTGAGATAAAAAGGAGTATTTCTGGTATTTACTCGACGTTTTTTCTTTCTATTAACAATAATGACCTGCCAAGTCCCACCTTAAATTTTTAAGCCTGTAGTTTCCCATCTTTTTGGGTCTAAATGATTAATAGGGACAAAAATGTCTGGTATTTCTCCAATATTGAGCAAGAGCACTATAAACTGCAACTGCGAAACAACTGCAATATAATGCAACTGGGCATTTGTCCGTGTCAAAGTACGTCCACTAAAAGTGCTTGGTCTTGTCACTGATAGGCTCAGATTGTTATTATAAGTGTCAGAGAACATTATGGAAAAGATCCCTACAGAGACAGAACTATAACTTAAAGAGTAAGATCCTTTTTGTTTACCCTGAAACAGCCAGTATATCATTCTGTTCAAAGCCACAAAAACAGTCATTTTACTTCACAGAACACAGAAGGGCTGTAAGCAGTGTGTCTGGTCACAAACCCTGTTATCTGAAAATTTTTATGTTGATCTTAGTGAATGATTCTGTCATATTTTTTCTTATGTTTATGTTTGGATACTGAAAGATTTACAGTTGGACACCAACACTGCTTCAGGTCTCCCCAGTGGTTACTGAAACCAAGCATTACTAACTTCCTCCCACCCAGGCTGTCAAAATAATTAACCTCTTATTTTGAAGGAGTCCTCTTTCTCAATATATGCAGATGATGCAACATCAGCACCTCCAGTGTCTGAGTTAGGCAAGTTTTAAATCACAAGTTAAAATTAGCGGTTCAAAGCACAACCGGTAATTAATTCTGAAAGTATCTAAAACAAGTAGCATAGTGTTTGGAACAAATTACTCATCATGTTCAAGACCTCCATATAAATGATGTGCTCATTAATCAGGCTGAAGAAGCCAAGTATTGTCCCCCTGTCCATAAGTATATGGACACCATGAAGAATCGCTGCTGTGATACAAACAAACTCGTCTGGGGGGTTTTAATTCCTTAGTATGACAGTTTGAGTGGTTTGGGTAATGGGATTTTAGCCACACTGAGAGGCTCAACCAACCTAACTTCCTGCAAGATTCCAAGCCCCATAAATCAAATCCCTGATTTCTCAGAGAGGCCTTTCACGTGAAAGCAGAGCTTCTTTAACGGCCAGACTGGAAAAAAGAAGTCAAATGGAAAGTGAGGCGTCATTTTTACCTCGTCAGACTCCAGAGCCATAGACTCCACCCTCTCCGGATTGTCCAGGAGCTCCTGTAGCTCTGATTGGTTAAGGTCCTGGAGCTTCTCCATTTGATTTGCCAGGATGGCTTTCCGTCACAAAGGAACCAGGAAATAACAGTTAAAAACAATGTTTGGGAAAAGAAAGTGAACAGTCAGAGGCCTAACTTCTGAATTTTTATGTTTAACACGAGTAGATCCTTATTAGTCACTATAATACCTGGCCATGGCTAACAACTTAAAACAAAACAAATAATGTCACAGCTGCTCCCTCATAAAGTTCCCACTGTGTATGTGGTCTATAACAAATGTGGGAATTTTTTTACTAGCACAAGTGGTAGTAAGACATTTAGACTGTTGGCTAATAGCTAGCTAGCTTATTTAAGTCATCCTATAGGCATACAGAGGAGGTGGATTACAGCAGGCCACGAAGCAGAACAAGCTGTTCACTGAGAACAGAAAAGGCTGAAAATGAGCTGGCACTTACACGATGCTAGCAAACCAAATCCCGTCTGACACTGCGCCGCGGTGACATCCAACACCACCTCTCTGTTTCCACTGACAGCTGACGTGACACGGCCTCGGGATCTCCGACCTGGCCTCACTCAGTCCGGCTCAAATAAAACCCGCCGACTCGATAAGCTAGCTAGCTACTCGGCGACGTCCGGTCTCAACTGACGGTTCCGCGTTGAGCGATCTGATGACAACAACAGTCGGTATGATCGCAATGTCAGGCACTCAGCCACCGTCAACTTCGAGGGAAGCCCAGCCGTTTGGCGATCAAAAACGGAGCCCAGAATAACGGCGCTCGGTCCCAACGACCACAGCCACACGCCTCTGTGTCCCGATAAATCTTACTTCACTGAACACACGACCACGTTCGACAGAATGTGTTAGAAAAGCGCCAAATATTCGCTAAAAATAAGAAAGTTTCACTCTACACTGACAGAAACCGCCGCCATTTTAGGAACCATCCACGTTCCGTGGTTAGTGGGGGTGTTCGTACAAAACTAAAATATTCTCAAACAATACTGGCGAACTGAAATGAACACCTGACTTAAACATTTAAAATACTTTCTTTGATTTAAAGGTTTACTAATATATCTGGCAGTTATTATTTCAACTGTGGCCGTTTTCCCTCCGCTGTCCCCTATATTGCAGAGTAATGGTGCGGTCCGGTGTTCAGCTGATATAAGGAAAATCCCTACAGTATGTGACGGTAATGTTCCAGCTGCTGCTGCCAGTGTCCCTCCAACACTGCTGTCAGTGGATGAATATCTGTCACCCTGCCGAGCTGCAGGAGCTGCCGCCACCACCAGGACCAGACTCCGTCAGAACCGGAGAAATGAGAGGACAGAGAGTGGGCTCAGATAGAACAAACAACGGTACCACCCTCAGATGAGGCTCCAGTTATAAAGGCTTAATGAATTGTGATCAATGGCTGTATTAATAGTTAATACATTAATCCACATTCATGGATCAGTCATTAACATTTACAGCTGCAGAACTGGTGGATTATTGTAGAACACTATTAATGATTCATTAACATTTATAAATTCAGGTGACTGTCAAACTGATGACCCTTAATTAATGTCATGCTAACACTTACAACTGCAGACCTGATGACTTATTAGACAGTGTGAAACTCACCGTACCATTAAAGGTTTAACTGCATTGTTACTGAGCAGAAATACACATTTCCACGTTATGACCAAAACATCAGATTAAAGCAAGACACACAGATGGACGATAGTTACTGTTCAGGCAAGAGACAGGGAACTTCTTCACTTCACCATGTCATAAAAACAGCTCTTACAGCCAGTCAGACTGTTAATGACACAGACACGTTGATAAATGTTCTGTTATAATAACTCTGCTGCTGTAAATATTAATGATTTGTTTCTAGATGGAGTTTGGTCTAGATGTCCACAGGCCTCTTCCAGAGGATCAATGGTCAAACAGTCCATTGAACAGGTCTCCCAGGTAAATTCAAGAGATAAAAAGTCTGGAGGAGGATTTGCCACAACTTGGCAACCCAGAAGCTTAGGTTTTCATTTGGGAAGCTGAAATGATTCCAATTGGATATTTAGCAATTTGGCAAGAATCCAGTCAGTATAAATGATGAAAATTGCAGTTATTAGAAGGTATAGTTGTATTTGGTTTTGGTGGCACCAGGAGCAGCTTTAACGGTTTTTGTAGGCAATAAGAACTTCTTGTATACTCCCTTTATGTAGCTTTGGAGGTTTTTAGCCCATCACAAGAATTAATTAATTAATTCTGGTAGAAAGACAGAAAAACACTTATGTATCTGCTACTGATGACTGATGTACTGGTATTGGTCTTTACTAAATACTGTGGTTTGCAGGAAGGCTTTAAACACAAAAACCACAGGAATACACAGACAACAATGAACAAATAGTTCATCAGCAATAATATCAGCAATATATAAAACTACAGTGTTTGTAAAAACATTTCAAATAACAGCAACAGATTGAGCCAAAGATAAACACTTCTGCTATCATGAATTAAGGATAATAATTGAAGGAAATGATTTATACAGTCACATCCAAGTACAGTTCAGCTCTTTGAGTGATTATGCAGAAAGTTTGAAGTTAATACATTTTGTGGTAATTGAAAATTTCACATCAGCACTGTCCGAAAAAATGGACAACATCAGCCTGTGTACAGCCACCCGCTAATTGATCCTGATTTGGCCCCTCAGACTACTGTCTCTTTCCCAAGATGCAGAAGGAGCTTATTGGTCACCATTTTGACAGTGATGATGGCATCATCGCTGCTGTGGACCACCTCCTGGAGGTCTGAGACACCGACTTCTACAAAGAAGAGATCGGTATGCTCCATGACCACAGGACTAAGTGTGTAAAAGTAGGATATAGGATATGTTGAAAACTAACTGCGCTAGGTTTTCTAAAACTGACTCCTTCTACCTTTGGCCACAAACTTATCAATCATCCCTTATATATTCAGAGATTCAGCCTCTCAGTGGTAGGAGTAGCATTCAGGTGCCATAGTAAGAACATACAGTAAGGAACACTGCCAGACCTTTTCACTGATGGCATCAGGATTTGATTCACAGTTTATCAATCACAGTGTCTGCAATTGTGTGATAGCCTATTTTTGAGTGTGATAGTTGTCACAGGCAGTTGGCAATCATGCATCTGAACAGCTAATGTAACATGTAAATGAAGGATAAATGGTAAATATCAAGGGAACATTAGTGTAGTTCCGGAGCAGGAAGTGAAACAGCACTTCTTAAAATCTGCTGTTTGACTGAAGGCCTGTTAACATGGTGCTGTGTGTCCTGAGCAGGGTGGAAGCTGCTCTTTGGTTGGCTGCACAGGCTCTGTCATGGAAACACCTGGAACATTTCTGTCTAAATAGTCACAGGTCGTAGGATGGAGAAACACCATCAGTCTTAGAGACAGTTTATTGCTTCACAACAGTTCAGGCTATGTGACTCAGACACGTATTTTTGCACATACAGAGTGTGGACACAATAACAGCAACACCTGTATACACTACACCATAATATATTATACCGTGCAGTAAATGCCCTCTATGCGAGGCTGATACAGTAAGGTTTAGTGTAAGGGGTTTGTTATCTTGTCCTCTCCCAGTTTACATGCAGAGGTACAAACTATGAAGACCATGTGATACAGCAACAAGCTCCTGTTTCAAAACTGATCACTGAACTGAAAAATACAGAGATGCATGTCAGTGCCCTCCCTGATCTTAATATTCTTTATGATATTTGATTTGTTATAAAATTATACAAAAATGTAAAACATTACAAAACACCACAAGAATACAAAATACAGAAGGGTATGTACAGTATGTGTCACCAAGATAACCAATAGCCATTAAAAGGCTGCTTGTGTGTGTGTTTTTGTTTGTTTGTTTTTTAATACATATATTTGCTATGGGTAAAACAATATGCACAGATTCAGAAAGCGCAAGTTTGCCAATAGATTCCATTTAAATTTTTACTGTCTTTTATTGTCTTTTTGTCACATATTCATGTTCCCACCCTGAAAAGTTTAACTTTGAGAGAGATGTTTTACATGCAACAGATTAGATTACACATATTTTGTCTCTGAATTTTGTTCCAAGTTCTAATTCTTTGACAATTGTTCATCTCTAGCTAAATATACCAATTTTTTTTTTTTTTTAAATCCTTTTGAGTGTCCGCGACTTTTCCTGTCAAACGTTAAAATACTTGGGCAGATTCAATCTGCCTTTACAGGTCTATACATAAATGCATCCAGTTGTTTAAAGTGGGTCTACACTGGGTTACACTACACTTGTACATCTCTCTTACTGGCCAAAATGCATCCTTGGTTTTCTGTTACATGTAGCTTTTGTACTGTCAGACACATGGTTTTCTAATACACATTTTGTAATAATCCAAAGTTTCCATTCGCATCAGTTGTGTTCCTCATTATTAAGGCTTTCACAAATACAGTGGAGGTTAAGGGGAAGCACTGTGCACAGTTACCTGGAAGGTGACTCAGGGTTTTATTTAGTCACACCAGCTATGGTAATGTTAGCACGCAGTGTGGCCAGAATAGCCCTTTGAAAAAATGAAAACAAAAGAGAAACAAGATTGTAATCCTGAAAAGTTATGGTTTTCTCTTGATTTAGTCAGTAGATGGGGCTGGTTTTCAACATTTGATCTCCTGTCTGTCCTGAGTTTAAAGAGCTGGAGGGATGATCATGTACAGCATCTGACCCACATTTCACAGAAAAGTCAGAAATAATCAACCAAATACTCGAAACAAGTTGGCCAAAGTTCCCCAAAAATAAAAGTCCAGGTGATTACCTTGGCCACCTGACCATACTGACAGATGTTCCCTTGAGTTCTGCTTCTAAAACAAATACCCACAATACTCACACAACTGACAATTTGGGAAACACGCTTTGAGTGAAATGTTCACATTGAAACTACTCTCATGTCTGTGGTTTTGTGGGGGCTGATGTGTTCACTGAGCCTTACAGATGTTGATAGGTGGATTGGTCTTTTTGACAGTGGACAGAGCCAGACCAGCTGCTTCCAATCTTCATGCTAAGCTAACTTAACCTGGCTCCTGTTCCATATTTACAGGCACGGACATATGAGTTATCTCCTCACCTCAGCAAGAAAGCAAATGTGTATTATCCAAAAAGTCAAAATGTTCCTTTAAATTGTACTAATGGTAAGTACACTGTGTTACAGGTTTCTTTTGTCTTTGAAGCCACAAAAACAGCAGCCGAATATGTAATAACCCAACTGATACTGGATTGTTAAGGCCGATATCATTATCAATATTTTATTTTCAAAATATATTGTCCTGCAGTCATTTTCTACTTATAAAAACTTGACACAGACAAACAATCTTGCTATGGATCCATCAGACTTGACATTTGCTTTTTTTTATATTGAACGAGAAACACACGAGACCTTTTACAGTGTACAATATGTTCTGACTTATCAGACAGGATATGCATCAATACCGATAGATCTGCAATAAGATGATACATTTCAATGTTTGTCTAATATTAGTGACAATAAAAATAAAATCGACAGTATTTTCACCTAGTGTGTCGGTGTATTGTTTCACTTATACCACAGTAACTAACCAGGCAGATAAGGCCACCATTTTTCAGACTGCAGCTGACTGTTGGTGGTTAAACTGATGACCACACCTTTGTTTGATGTGTGCTGTTTACCTGCCAGCCAATCAGAAAGAGAATTTTTTCAGTATTTGTTTTTGTTTTCTAATTAGAATATTTCTTCACTCTAAAAAAAAAACAAAAACCCAAATTAATTAATTAATTCCCTTTATGATGTGAGGACATGTTTAGTTTTGAAAAGAGCTTGCATGATGAAAACTGATGATGATGATGAGTTATGAAAACTCACTGTGCAGTCACCAAATCCACCAAAGCAGAATCTGCAAAGACTGATACCTGCTTTTAAATTCTGCTTCTGATCAGGAGGAATTCAACATACATGGCGTGTGTGTCCTGGTTGTGTGTGTGTGTGCGTGTGTGTGTGTGTGTGTGTGCGTGTGCGTGCGTCCTGGATGTGTGTTAGGCTGTTTTGAGTGCTTTGAGGGCAGAGACGGACAGGAGGCAGTGCAGGACCATAGCCCCACTGCTGTAGAGCAGCAGCAGCAGTGTCACACTCCAGCAGTAGGCCTGCAGGAGTAAAGAAACACATCAGAAACTTAAGCACACAGATGGGACTAAACCGACATTCTCTACATTACAGTATACAGTATGAATATTTTATTTGGTTAGCGTTAAAAACATTAAATACCAATGCCATATGCCATAATATTAACAGCCTAAGCTAGTTTGTAACACTGGTCTGTATGGACCTTTAAAATGCATCACACCCAACTATGAAATAAATAAAATCTACTCATAGGACTGGAGGACATGCTCTTACTTATCTCGTACATCACGAATATGATGAGGACACTTCTTTCTTATCTATGCACCAGTTTATTTCTTCTTCTCATCATCGCCATTACCATCCTTCCACCTCACCCACCTTTTTCCATCCTTCTTACAACCTCTGTCATTCAGCACATCTCTCAATCCTATTGTCTGCCTATAATTTTCCTTTTTCTTTTTCTTTGCCTTGAGAAAAGAAAACAAAGGAAAAGAAAACAAAAGAAGAGTTCGATCACACTGACCGCCAGTACGTCCGGAGGGCAATCATTAGAAAATCGTCGTCTGTAGACATGTCTGTCATGTTCATAAGAGGCACACCGCTCATCACTCTTGGCAGTGCTGAGGCTGTAGCAGTAGGTGCAGAAGGCAAGCAGCGCCCCCACCAGGCCAGCCACATTACTGTAGGCACAACCTTGAACCTGTGGAGTGGGGCAGTGAAGATCCATCACCGTGACATTTTCAAACAGCCATACTGATAACACTGTGATAAACTCTGAAGAGTAAATGTGCTTCATTTTTGATGTAAAATTACAGTAGTACAAGTTAACTTATTATTAACTATTAACTGACTGTGGACAGATGGTGTCTGCAATCGTGTCAAAACTGTTCAACATATGCTCACAAAATTTCACAGGTGTGTGGTTGAGATCAAGATGAAGACTGAGTTCAAAGACAGGTGTGGTGAGTACTGAGTGCTCATCTACACATGTAGCAGACTGCTGAGGACTCACAGGTTGGAATGTCAGCATGTATGTATTGTTAGATTATATCATGTAACACCTGAGTTGACATTTTATTGTTGAAAAGCTTTCTGAGGAATGTGTTGCCTCACCTCATGGAACCTTCCTTCAGCGTTGCTGAAACTAAGGCTAAATGGAAATGGAATGGAATGGAAATACTAAAGATGGTGATGTCTGAGATGTTTGTTAGATGAAGATCTCTACTATGAATCATTAGATCAGCTTGTTGTGTGACCTTACCAGTACTCTCCTGGGGTTCCTCTCATTGGCCATGGTGAATGAGCCTCCTGCCATAATCTGCAGCATGCACAGACACAGACACAGACACACACACACACACACACTGTTAACTGGGAAACCATTTCTAAAGCTTTGTGTGTACCCAAGAGCTCAGTGGCCTGAATAACTGTGAAGTGTGGATCCACCAGGACCTTTCCTAGAGTACACAAGTCTCTGACAGTCCTTGAGAGAACCCTATAGAACATCTGTAGATAGGAGGAAAGGATCTGCTACTAAGAATGGGATAAACTGCTCAAATCCAGGTGTGCAAAGCTTATCAAGACGTGCCCAAGAAGACAAGAAGCTGCAAATGAGCTTCTGCCAAGTACGGAATTAAGTACTGATAATAAGGGTCTGAATACTTTGTAAATTAGAGATTTCAGTTTTTGACTTCAGACCAAACAGTCTTTCAATCAGTCAGTTACCAGGGGGTGAACTTCTTTATGTCACGGGGTGAGCTGACAGTTGAGTGTTGTTGCTTTAAGTCACCAGTGAGTGGAGCTCTGAAGCAAAAACCTTTTGATTCATCAGTGACATTGAGAATTTAGTACACTCAGTTCAGTTTGCAGATAATCTGCAGGAGCTTGTCACGTTATATATATATATATATAACTGATCCTCTTTCTTCTGTGTCACCAGGCATTCAAAAATCTTCTTTACTGTCAGTGATGAAATGGCTTTTTTTCTATTCTGTACTATGTGCTTTGTCAGATTCATACATTTCCTGAGCATTACGAGCCGATGAGGTACATACTAGAATTCCTAAGCCAAGTGGGAGTATGAAGAGTTTTGGCAGAGCTTGATCAGCATAAGCAAGTGGGACAGACAGCACCACCTGGAACAGCCCAAAGAGGATGGTCAGCACCTACACAGACACAGAAATCCAGCATTACACTCTGCTGAATAATAAGTTATTGGAAGCTAGACTTTAAATTCAAATAACATTGACTCCAGTCAGACTGAGTCATGTCCTGAACTCACCCCAGCAGATTCAGGGTCAAACCAGGCGGCGAAGCGATATAACCTGGGTTCAACTGTTGCCACCGCGCCTGGAGAAGGCATTTTGCTGCAAAGCAAGAAACACAAGTTAGATACAATGGCAGATTTCAGTGAAGAGGGGTTTTCTACAAATCAAACCAAGCTTATACCATAGATTACAGTCAGTATTCACACATTAACAATACACTGTTGTCATACTGCAGTCTATCACCAGCCAAGTGAATTCTGCCGGACTTTTCAAGACCTCAGTCCTCAACCCTGTGAATACAGAATTCACTTGATATTAATTAGAAGGAGACTGTGTGTGCAAACTCCTGTTTTATTATAGCAAGACAGCAGCAGAGAGTGGAGAGGCAGAGTCATGGAGAGGACTACAATCCACATTTACCTAATCTATATAGTGAAAATGAGCTTAATTTGGGGAAATATAGCTTTGATCAGAATTATTACAAGGAGCAACTTTTGTTATTCATCCACAGATATGATCTCAGCATAATAACCCTCATAGAACCATTTTTCTTGGTGATCAGTCAAGAGTGTCAATAATATAC
Source organism: Toxotes jaculatrix (assembly GCF_017976425.1). NCBI lineage: Eukaryota > Metazoa > Chordata > Actinopteri > Toxotidae > Toxotes > Toxotes jaculatrix. The sequence goes on along the minus strand of NC_054397.1, from coordinate 27,344,431 downwards.
AAATTAACTTTGGGAAATAATTAACCTGAACCTAGGTGGGACAGGCAACAAACAATGGCCTAGATAAACTGTAAGAACTTTATATGTAAAACGTTTATTACTATCAGTACTAACAAAGAAAAACAGCAGTGGGTTTGGCAGGAGTTTGCTTGTCTCCCATGATGATGTCAGTGTCTCCTGCCTCCTCAAGAGAATGGCAATGTCCACACTCATTGGTTGTGCACAGTCAGATTTTTGCTTGTTTTGGGGTTCAGTTGCACAGACTCCTAGTCACTACAGTCCAAGCACACCCTAAAATCCTCTATAGTTTCACTGCTTTGATGTCTGTATACCAGAATCGGATTAACCATGACGTGGTCAGAGTAACTCAGTGCAGTGCTGAAGACGGTGTGAAAGGCATCACTGGATCCAGTGAAGTGATCCAGTGGTCCAAGATATTCTGCTCCCTGGTTGGGCGTGTAAACACAGTAGTAAACACAAAGTGTCACATCATTACACCAGCCACAGCAGCTGCAGCAATAGCATTAAATGGCAGCAAAGCTTTCAGGTGAGCAGTGTGACACCAGGCAGAAAGAGAGTGAGCACAGCACTGAGGCTTAAACTCCACCCCCGTGGTTTAAAGGCTGCCTTGGATTTCTGTTGCAGTGAGGGGAGAGTGACAAATCCTGAGCTGTTACTTAGTTTGTATTAAACAACCACACATCCACTGAGTCTCAGCCATTGGCCTGCTGTCAAAGCAGCTGGGAACTTGATGACTAGCTGCACTGACTGTTGTTGTTTTCCTCCCAAGCTCCCACAGCATCAAGTCTGAAGAACATATGGTGTTTCAGTGAAATAGGAGGAGATGTGTGGAATGAAGACGTAGAACTGGTCAATGCTCTGATTTGATAGTGGAACCTCCTGTGTCGTGGTTCTCTACAACACCATGACGCAAACAGAACAGCAGATGTAACCATTGCACGGTTCAGGGATCTACGTTCTCTCTGACTGTTCCCCACATCACAACATGCAGAACAGATCAAAGTGAAAGGGTTCATTAACATTAGTTTCAGAGCAGGAAGAAAATCTTTTCCAGGGAAAACTGAAAAACAATACCCAGAGAGAAAGAGGAGCAGACTGTAGAAGAAAAGACCCCAAAGAACAACAGAGACAGACCACATGGTCATGGGACGCCCCACTGGAGAGGGCAAAGGACAGTGGGAAACCAGTAAAAAGCAGCATGTGTGTTGTACTAGTGCGAGTGCAATTGTGTGTGTTTCTGGTGTGGGAATCTGCTTGGACAAGGAGCAAGGGATTGAGAAACAGAGAACAAAATGAGGTAGTGAAAGAGAGAAAAAAGGAACAGAGAGAGAGTGTGTGAGTGTGTTAGTTCATCAAAACCACATGTCAGAATCCTCTTAGGAAAGACAGGAATGCTGCAGGATGAGAAGCAGATGTGGTGAGGTGGTGGGAGGAAGAGGAGAGAAGGAGGAAAGAGAGTAAGAAGGGGGAGGGGGGGGGGGGGGGGTTTCTGTTCCTTCTGTTGTTTCTGTTGACAACAGAACAAGTATGAAACAGTGACTGAAACACAGCCCATTACGATACATGTTAACCAGCAGTCACTTCCAAGCCATTTCCAAACTACTGTTCAGCTAAAATCCTGATTTTATAACCATGACGTCGTCTGACAAAATCACCACACACACACCAGTTAAAGACAACAGCTGTGTTGTGATTTCAGCTGTATGTACTTGTAAAATGATCACTCAGGGAGAAAGTTATAAACTCATTCATGTCTGTATCAGCTGCCTCACAGTCACTTGATTGAGATGCATAGAGAAGTGTATGGGTGTGTCTGCAGAGGGAACTTACAGGGAACTGAAACGGTTTGTCTACAGTTTGTCCAAAAAATTATTAGATTTGTCACAAGACGTTTTTTTGAAAAAAAGAAAAAAACAACAACTAAACAAACAAAAACAAGTCGCTAAAGGGTCTGAAAAGAGCAACGACCAATGGGGAAACTACAACACTCAGTCAGTCAGTCAGTTATGGATATTTTTGCGTTTCTAGGGATGACCCTGCTAATTCTGTCCAATCAAAGTCAAAGTGACTTATATGTTTATCCTGAAGGGAGAGTAAACATACCAGACCAGAGGAGGTACACAAGGCAAACTTTTTTCTGTCACAATAGAAGAAGACTTTATGGGAAATGCAATATATCTTCTTTTTTTTTTTTGCTTATTGCTGGAGAAGGCTGCAGATACAGGCAACATGCATGAATGTACACAGAGGGAACAGGAAGGTACAGGAAAGGTGCAAACAGCTGCAGACAGAGTCCATAAAGGTATAGAAAAGATAGGCACAGGTACAGACAGGGGTTTTTTGGGGGGGGGGGGGTAGAGAGAGCATTTACAGTGGAGACAGACAAGGTGCATACAGGTACAAACAAGGTGAATATGGGCAGGCCAGCCATTAAGAACTGTGGACAGGTGGACACAAAGTGGGCCTCTCATCCACACCCATTCAAGTACCATCACCACCACCCACCCATCCTTAACTCTAATGCCACCACATAATTAATGTTAGCTAGCTAGTTAATTCATCCAAGTGAACCTAACTAACCGACCTCATGTGGGACGATCACTGCTTTAACAGGAGCTATGGGTCAGATGGTGTCTGAGGATGAATGCCGCTGAACTACAAACAGTAGTTTTGGCAGATTTTGCTTCCTGTCTGGTCTGTTGACATCACCACAGACCCACCGAGCTGAGTAAAGGTTCTGTAGCAACAAAATCTTTAAATTCCAGTTCAATTCAAAGTTATCTCGGGGGTGTATAATATTTTTGCAGCTGCAGAGTAGAGTTGTTTGTAGGCAGTTATTTCACAGCTTTTATTACAGACACCTCAGATAAAATATCGCAGTCCAGACATCGGTGACCTCAATGTTGGGAACAGCTATGGGAGTTTCTAACAACCATTTCCAGATCCAGTGTTATAGACCCATCCAGGCCCGGCTGTGTTTTGCACACACACTCTTTACTCAGTATGATTATGAAACACAAAAGGTGAAATCAGTTCACCTTAACACAAAAACAACATGTGAACCCCTGATTTTCGGTGACAGGGAATTTTGACTAGTCAGATTGAGAAACGCGTGGGTTCTGCATCTGACTGCACCATGAAGTGCACCATTTTCACAATAAGAGCAGGGGGTGGGGATCAGATGACAAACTCAAATCTGCGTTCAATACATAATTATATGTAAATACATATAAACTGTATTGTCAGTGATATAAGTCAGTGAATAAATTTAAGGGTCAGCCTTAGACCTTTGGCACAGGCGCCCCTGGGCCTTGAGCCAGGGTCACCTGAACCCTTTGAAACCAATACAGATATGTACACAGGCAGGCAGAGGACATGTAGATAATGACAGCTGCATACACTCGGGTACAGACATGTTGCATGCGGGAACAGACAGAGAGACATTGTTTATTTAGTTTGGTGGCATTGAACAGCTGCTGAATATGGGAGACAAATACAATGATACACCATTATATGAAACCCTGCAGGTCGAAAGTCACAACACAAGCAAAGGGTAAACCACGGTCTGGCAAATCCTCACCAGGTTACGATGCCATATTAGGTGCTTTAGTCTCATCGCCCGAGTTAAATCTGCCATTGTCCTGCTTATGGGCTTTTTGTTTACATTTAAATAATCACAAATCGTGTAATATGAAGTAGTTTGTTACCTCAACTAACAGCCTGCAAACACCTGAGATGTCTCTAGATGATCCAGAGAGGGTTTGTGCGTCACACCGCGAATAGAGTCCTGCTTCAGTGTCCCCCGGATGAACTTTAACGGTACAAAATCCCGACAACAAAATGATTTCTGGAATGTAAGAAACTAACAGAGGAAGCGAAGGAGGAGCTCTGCTGGATCTCATCCAAAGACAAAACAATCTCTCTCTCTCTCTCCCTCTCGCCTGCAAAGGAGAGAAGGCAGGGAGGCGCATTAAAAATCACGAGTGGTCGACAGAGGTCTACAAAGGACGACAGTTTATTAACTCTTCTGGAGAGAAAAAAAAAGGTAGGAACGAGACATTTTGTACTTTCTAATAACAAGAATATAAAATAAAATATCCTAAATCCATCGTGTAAACGTCAAGAGTGAGAGAGCCGTGGTGTTTAGACTGTTGTGTTATAAGTCTGGCCTATAATAAATGCAGAGTGTACTGATAATTACTCAGATGCTGAGAGAATATGTTAGAGCACAGGCGCACACAACGGTGTTTTCCTAAACACCATGGCTTTCAACAGCCCAAGCAAATGAGCGACACGTTTGCGCAAGACCGTCAATTTGTGCGTAACGCGTGCGTAAACGAACGTCCAGACTGATCGCAGCACTCAAATCCTTACATGAGGATAGTCGCAGTATTGGTGCTGCTTAAAGCTCTGACTTAAAGTCAAGCCAAAGTGGGAGATGGTGCTGTGTGGGGTCCATCCCAGTGACAGTCTGTTTTCTGTCCGAATGTAATCCAAGACCTTCTCCTGATCAGACTGGTGTCACCTACAGCTGTATTGGATTTGATTTGATTTTGACAGCAACGTGCTTGTGCCTTTGGACTACTCCACTTCCAAAACTGGATCCACATTAAAAGTGGGATGTGTTTCACAACTGTTACTCTGTGTAACGCCTGTGTTCAATAGGGACTGATCAGTAAGGAAATAAACCTTTACCACACCCTCAAAGTGGAGGATGCAAAGCCTTGTAAACAGAAACAGCAAAGTGAACCAGTGTTATCCAAGAAACGGTCCTTTGGTTTCATGAGAGACAGCAGCACAGTAAACACAACAAAAATTATGTTACCATGAAAATCATGTACCATTTAACAAAACTGATAATATGCAGGATGAGGTGGTTGGAAATGCAAACCATGTAGTGATTTAAAAACAAATAAAAGAATTTTAAAATCACCTCTGTATTTAACTGGCAACCAGTGAAGAGAGTCCACCTGTCTTACTATCACTTAGATGAAGAAAAGTTCCATTCATGCATGCATGCATTTTACATCTTGAAGGTAACTTAAAAGGGACTGTGGATTGTGCACAGCATAGTAGTGATACAGGATGTTGTGTGAAACCCCAGTGGCATCATATACAGAGAGAATGGTATAGGGCCTAAAATGGATCCTTGTTGTACACCACAGAAGACAGTAGTAGAGAGGATGGAAGTCCCTTTGAACTGATAATGATCTGTTCTGCAAATACAATGTAGTCAAGAGCTTTGCTCCCAAAGAACAACTTTGAGATGCTCCAAGAGTATGGGATGGTCAACTGTATCAAAGACAGCAGAAAGCTCCAACAAATTTAAAATGGTTTCCAGAGTCTAGGGACAGTAGGAAATCATTTGTTCCCCTTAGCAGAGCTGACTTAGTGTTGTGTTTTCCCAAGAAATGGACAAATTGCGAGAGGACCACTGGAGTGACATGATCATTTTGAAACAGGCCGGAAGTTGTAGAGGACAGTTGGATCTAGGTTTAACCTAAGTTTGCCTTCATGTGGATATTCTGCTCCATTGTTTATTCTGTTATTGACGTTTTGCAACAAAAGATTCAAGAACAAAACCGTTTTCTATTTTTAATTTGAGCATTCATTCAGACTTTGATAAAACATTTTGAATGTTTTAATAAAGTGTCATGTACTACTATCATACTGTCTACATCGAAGGGTATTGGACATAAAGTTATGTCTCTGTACTCTGATGAATGTTTGAATGTTGGTCAGTTAGTTAATTTTATTTGCTATTACAACAAACTGTTGCCACTGTTGTCACAGTACAACAGGACAGACACATGTAATAAAACTGTTCATAACTGTATATAAGAACATTTTAAAATGCACAAAGTATCAGAGATGTTAAAAAAATAGGCTAAAACCAATGTACATTGAGTGGAGGAGATTAAATAACCCCAAAATATACTAAAAACATGCAAACCATAAATAATTACAAAGATAACCAACTGAAACCAAAAAAGGGCTCACATTTAAAACCTCTGGTATCTGAACCTCTGTCACCCTGTTTCCTCAAAGAGGGCAGCTGCACGCTCACAATCACCTCCAACAATATTCAAGCAAAGCTGAGACTTATGATCACAAGGCTGGACACCTCCTACCACTGTGTTGTCATCAGCTGATTTAAACAGGGTCCTGCTGTCGTATCTGATGGCTCACTGGAAAAGCTTACTGGGACAATGGGAGACTTTGTAAATATTAGGCCCCATAACTAGGCCCATACTGTCATTCCTGCTTTGACAAGCATACCATCAGATGTGGGAACAGTCTACAGCTCCTCCACAGCTATCACATGAACTCTGCTGTTGTCTTCAGGTGATGGCGGTGGCGGTGTCCAGGGATTTAACGGTGCAGGTGCTGGAGGATGTGAATGCTGCCAAGCTGACTGACAGACAGCAGGCTCTGCGTGCTGCCATCCAGAGAGGAGAACCCAAATGTCTGGGGGTGAGTCTAAAACAGTGTGTGTGTGTGTTTGTGTGTAGTTACATTGCCACACAGAACTGTAGAGATGATGAGAGGGTGTTTTAGGAGAAGGTCAGCCTAGCTCCATCAAAAGTGAAACAGTAAACCTTAAATGGCCAGTTAGATGAATCATGTTACTGTAACAGGGAAACAGGGAAGACACCATCTAATTTTGCAGCATTGTCTAAGCTGTGTTTAAGAATTGTGGCAGTTTTTTTTGCATGTGTACCACATTTTAACAAGCACTCATAAGATCATCAATCAAATACAAATGAATGAATAACTGCGAAAACTCCAAATGCCAAATCTGGTTAAAAATGGATGAACAAGAGTTAAAGGTTTGGTGAAAAGCATAAAGGTTTGGTTATAAATATTGAAAATGAATTTTTAAATCGTTAAAAAATGCAGAAAAACTGTTTTAGGGTGAAGACCTGCTTTAAAGTTAGGATAAGGGGTTAGGGGTTAGGGTTAGGAGAGTAGTGGGTGTGTTTGGGGAAAGTTAAGTCTCTGAGAAATGAAAGTAAGTCAGTGTAAGGTCCCCTAAAGTGATGGAAACACTACTGTGTGTGTCTGTGTGTGACAGGTGAGTCAGGTGATGCTGGGGCTGATGGTCATGTCCTACTCCATTCCTCTGCACTACGTTGAGTACACTGAGGTCATCAGCTTGGGAGTTCCCTGGTGGAGCGGCCTAATGGTGAGTCTGTGTGTGTCTGTGTGGGCGTGAGAGTCTTTTGCTGTTTTTTTTTTATCATAACAATAGCTGTAAGGCTTTGGTCAGCTGAGCAGCACAGCGGTCTTCATTTTGTGATGTAATGCGGTCTTCTTGTCTCCTTGGTGTGTGGTCTCCCAGTTCATCACAGCAGGAGTGGTCGCTATCATCCTGGACAAACACTGCACCATGAAGATTGTGAGTCTATAGACCGCACACACACACACAGACACACACACACAGTCTTCATTTATCTCTTAAATTCCCCTCTCCCCGTCCCCTCGAATATTGCTGCTGTGTCCAGAATCAGCAGACATTCAGACATTCGTTCATATCCAGGGACATTTTCCTGAGGGGACATCTGGATAATTCATAACCTCAAAGAAAAGAATGACATATTTTGTCAGGTGAGCGTCAGGGTCAGAATCAAATAACTTTACATTTGAACATAAAACATAAACTTTTTCATCACTGCAATCACAGGTGATGTTTTGTCCCATAGCAACCAGCTAAGTACAGAAGGCAGGCAGCAGCCATCATACACTATCAGCAAAGAGGCTGTTTTCTTTGGTGTATTTTATTAAATAACTTGTTTTATATGTTTTATGTGTTTTAGAGTTTTTTCCATAAACTAAATTACTTCAGAATTATCTAATATCAGTGCTATGCACCAGCTCACTGTGATATTCCTTTAGTGCTGTAACAGTCAGAACATGATAAACCACACCTGGAGCAGAGCAAGTGAAATGAGTGCAGTATTATTACCAATCAGATGCATGAGAGGTCGACTCACTCAGCCTGGAATCATGAGCAACGACCTGCAAATATTCAGCACAGCCAAACATCTGTGACCAGCCAAAAACATCCAGGGTTAAAGTCCAGCTGGAACAGGGCTCCAGGGACCTGTTCCAGAGAGCAGGTTTAACAAACTCTGAATTTAGCCCTGAACTCTGTGTTGACTGAACCTGAGATGGAAACTCTGAGTTTTCAGTTCCAGAGTTAGTGCGCATCAACTTCAATATTACAATTCCCCATGGCAACGGGTAAATAAAGAGCAGAGCCTCCATCTGAATCCATCTGGAGCTAGAAGTACTGGGGCTATTGAGGGCTGCTTCAGGGTCAGCAGGAGGAGACAGAGATAAACTCAGCGAGCAGGTTAGCTCCACAGAGCTATAGTTACCATAGTAACTGACTCTGAGTTAACGTCATCTGTGTCTCTGGAACAGAGTTTCACTTCTACTTCTACTGCTGCTTTTCTGCCCGCTCTAACGTTTAAAACTGTGTTTGTTTCATCAGCTGCAGGTGTGTTTGATAGTCAGCGTGGTGTCCACTGTGCTGGCAGTGGTGGCCTTGATTATCTACTCTGTGGATCTGGGCAAGAATCCCGAGGCGCCCTGTATCAAGGCGGCACACGGCCACTGTAACAATGAACACTACTCCACGGTTGGTGTCAGCTTCATTTCATGGCACCGTGCTGTCAGTCACACTCCAGTACTCTGTCGCTGCCTGCTCCACTGTGTACATGCTTTATGTAAAGTGGACAAATGATGCTGTCCTGCCTGTTCACTGGACTGTTTCTTCTGCTTCTTCTTCTTGTTATTATTGTCATGTCATGTCATCATCTACCGCTTATCTGGGTCCAGGCCCAGGTCGCGGTGGCGGAGGTGGTGCTGTCTGGAGTGGGGCTCATGGGGGGCAGATGGATCTGCAGAGAGCGACAGCAGAACAGAGGAGGGTAGAGGAAGCACAAAACTACGGAAAAGGGGAGAAGTTGAGTTAGTAGGATGTATTAATGGGATATGAATGAGTACATGAGTTTACCATGTCAGCTTCAGGTAAAACTGCCTTCAGTCAGGCAGTCAGGCTTTTGTCTGCGAGAGTCTCATTACACTCGAAGAACTTTCCAAGGAGTTACAAAGCTCACTGCTTTGGCCCATTTATTTCAACATGCATCTAAAAATGTGAGCTTAACATTGAAGTTACGATATTCAACAGTTCCTCTTTCCTAGCAGTGGTTAGGATCACTGGGGGATTGCTGTGAAGTGAACGGGAAGGAAAGAGAAACATTTCTTCAGCCTAGACCAAAAGCATCACTTCCCTTTTTGAAAGCTGTGTCTTTTTGGTTCTGGCCCTGTGTTGAAAGATAACCGTGGCAAAGTATTTACAGCTGCCTTGGCTGTGGGGCAGATGTCAGCCGGACATCACAACTCAGGGCTTTCAGTGCAAAACTGTGGAGTGTTTAGTGTCAGGACAGGATAGCTTCATCCAGAAATGAAATGAAATGAACCTCACTGGCCACCATTATGACAAACATTTACAGTGGGTTGGGAAAACACAGAGACCCTTTCACCTTTTTTCACTCTTTAATATGTTGTAGGTTTAATTGTTAATAGAATTGATGTTTTTGCAGGTGAGTCTACACCCAGTAATCCATAATGACAGTGAAAACATGCTCTTAGACTGTTCTGCAAATGTATTAAAAATCAAAAACAATTACAGCTGTAAGTCTATAAGTCACAAGGGGTTAAAATGGGTCGGGTCAATCCAGAACAGCTCTCCAGCTCCTTCGGTTAATACGCAAACAAATCTGATTGGTAGTTTCATACACAGTAATATAGGCCGATGGACCATAAAAAAAAAGTCCATTAAGTTTACCGGCCCTGTCTGTCTCTTTTACTGTCCAACTGTGGCTCCACCACCTCCCAAACCCACATTAAACCCCTGCTGAGCACCAACAGCTCTGAGCAGTTTATCATTCTTGCTGACGGGTCTTCTCCTCTTCAGGTCTCTCCACAGATGTTCTGTGGGGTGTGAGTCTGGGCTTTGGCTGGGACACTCACACTTTTTCATGTCACACAATATGACAGTTTTATGCTCTCTTACAACAAATAAATAAATTCTCCCTCCTCTCTGACAGCCCTCAGCTGCTGTCATATATAAATGAACGTGTTGTGTGTGTCGCAGTGATAAAAGTTAATGTGTGTGTTGTGTGTTTTTATACGACAGAGGCTGAGCAGAGGAGTGAAGTCGTCCCTCCTTCTCTTCACCCTGGCTCAGACAGCCGTCTCTGCCGTTCTCTGCTTCCTTCTCTTCAGACAGAGACGCAGCTTCGGACCATACAGTGTAAGACCCCAACACTCGCTCTCAGTTAGCAAAGACCTGACTAATGTCCTCACACACAAATACCTACCTCAGGATTACACAAGGCTCACTTAGACAAACACCTTTGATGTGGCAGAGGTTTCTTGCTCTATTCATGTTTTTACATGACAAACGCTCACATTGTGGTCAGGGAGTATCTGAACCCTGCAATAAAACCTGGATCAGCCTGCGGCTTTAAGGAACTTAACCCACCTGGAAGGGTTTCATCACTCTGTGTGCCAGCGCTGAGTTTTTTAGACGTTTGTGTTCCTCTGAAACAGTTGCTGTGTTGTAAAAAAAAAAAATGGAATTAGTCAAAGCCCTACCAGACTACACCACAGTTTGCATGATGACGTTATTAACATGCTTACAAAACTGTAGCATGGTAACATCTTTCTTTCAGTTCATACAAGACTTGATTCATTCATAAAACATTCCAAAGGAGGTCTGTCACTGTCCTTACTGGCTGTTACTATGGCAATGAAGTAAACACTGGCTGCTGCTGATTTCGTCTTAGAGCAAAAGGCACTTTGGTTTCTTCTAACATCATAAAACAAAAATAGCTTACAGTAGAGCAGTAGTACTCAGTTATAGTAAAGTTGTGTTTCAGTGTGAGCAGTGATCAGCACCACAGTCAGCTGGACAGTTCCACACAGTTTACTGTTAAATCCAGATTAAAGATGACCTGAGGGAGCTCGAGACGAGCAGACGTGTGAGGACGTGAGAAAGAAATGTTCGGCGATTTGGACTCACTAATGCCCTGGTGTAGAAGGAGGTGTTGGACAATGGTCTTTAAATGGAAATTGGACATATCACCGCCAACAAACAGAAGCTAATTTTTTTTTAATCTATTTTTTCCATTTGCCTTTTTGAATGTTGTGTTCAAAAGGGAGTGTAAAGTACAGCAACCCTGAGTTCTGCACTTTGAAAGAGTTAAGTCAAAAGAGTCACAATAACAGACACGAGGAGCTTCTCTGAAGAACTGAGAGCCTCTGTCAGGACTTGCCTCAAGATCCTCAGACTCTCGCAGTCCACAGCTCTGAGCGGTAACACTGAGCTCATTGTTTCAACAGGCCTGTTTACTGCTTTCTCCCTGATATTAGCCCGCTGCTGCCGTTTCAGCACCAGTACTATGTCCAGTTAAACAAAGCAATGTTTTTCAGATAATATCACCTCATATCAGCCTTCACAGCTCCAGTGTTTCCGTTTGTGGAGCTCTGTGGAGAGATGCTGTTGTTGCTCGGATGAAACTGCTGCTACGTTAAAATATAAACAGCTGAGGCTCTAACGCCGCACTGCAGCAAGGAAGAGGGACAAAAAACAAAAACACAAATCTAACAAAGGTTAGATTTATTCTTTATTGACCCTATTTTCAAACAATAAGAGGAAACACGAAACTATTTCAGGCAGCATGTTCGTGCTGCGGTTGCTGGAGTTTAAACTTCACAGAATCCAGTAAAGATCAGGACAGAGCCTGAACTGTGACACAGCAGCATCTAGGACCCACTTCCACGCAGTGAAGGTTAGGCTACACCGGAGCAGGAAAACACGCTGCCCACACACTGACACGCCTACGGTGCTCAGTGACAGTAGCTCAGCTGTGAGAGCCGCTGTTTGTGGGGGAGTCTCTGTGTTTACAGGAAAGAATTATGTAATGTGCTACTGAATATGAGTAGAATAACGACAGGGTTCAACTGGTCCACTTCAGAACATATACAATACAATATTTCACTTCATAGGGAATTCATATTTTTCCAAGAGTTAGTACAAAATGACAGGAAATTATTAGAAAACTAATACCAATACCAGTCAGTCTGCCACTGGAGATTTGTCCCAGGTCAGAGACTCCTTCCTCCAAAGTCCTCATTTGAAGACTAAATCCAGTACATCATCATGAGCAGACATGGCTGCCCACCTTTTCCCAGTGTTTCCTGAATGCAGAAGAACTTCATGATGAGCAGGTGCTGACTTTGTCTCTTTCTGTCTTTGATAGTATCTCACTGAAGGTGCTTCATCCGGCCCACAACCTCTCATCCCCCCCAGCCTGAACTGACCAAGCACTGGACCAGCAGAGGTGACAGATCAGCTCTCATCAAGACGATTGATCGACTGTCATCACGATGGGCTGTTGATTGAACATCTTTCACAGAGGTGACGGATCACCTGTTGTTCAGATTGAATTTGTTTATCTACTTGTCTATGACTTATCCACTGTGCTACCTGACATGTTGAGGAGCTGAGGAGCCTCAGCTTTTCTTTCTTTTTTTTTTTTTTTTTTAATCAAGGTGTGTCAAGACCTGAATGTGACATTCTTTGTTGAATATAAATGAATAAACATTGGCATAATGGCTCATAAATGACACATAGACAAATTAACTGAAGGAGATGGAGGAAAGGTGGGAAAAAGGCATCCTGAAACATGACTTTTGTGGCAATGAAATGTGAAAATGTATCCTGATAACATAGTAAGCTTTCTGGGTGGTACAGGACCCAAAGTGCAGCCATGTGTGCAGGACGTGGTGGCTGCAGTGCTCACAGTGCACCTGAGCCACAGAGGGAGCATGTGGCATATACACAAAACAACTGTTTGCATACGTTTTCCAGTTTCCACCAATCTAATGTGCATTAAAAGCTGTGCTGAGGTCACCTGTGTGTGACTGTGGCCGAAGGCTTTCTGGAGACTCTCAAACAGAGTGGATCAAAATCCGTCCAACAAACAGAACCATTCATTTGACTCAAAAATCTCAACTCAAGGTTCATATTCTAGCTCTTCCAGTGCTTTCCACCAGATCACATGGTCTTTATCAGTAGGTGAAGTTTGCTCTTGTTAACATGCAATCTCACTAGATCAGCTGCATCCTCTGATGAAGAGGATGTGTGATTTGGCTGAAAGCATCTTAAAAAGCTAGATATGTAAAGACGATTGGATAAAACAGGAAGTCCAAACCTGATCCAGACCTATCCTCATAGACTCAGGACTGTAGACCCTCCTCTTGGATCAGAGGAATCCTTGTCACTTATTCTGTGTCTTCTATTTGTTCTGAGTCACCAAAGGTACTGCAGTGCCCCGAGTCACTACAACACCAAACTGGTTCAGGGTCACTGCTGGGGAAGGCCTCACTGCACTATCAGTGCTGCACTTTGCTCCATGTGCTCACACAGACAGAGAGCCCCCTGACTTGTCTCCTGTTCACCTGAGAAACTTTTTTTTTTCATGCTGTAGCTGTAGTTTTCTGTTTTCAGCTTTGGAACAGATGTGTTTATGGCACAAAGTATACAGTATCATGTGCACTTTTATTTTTCTAGACTTTGTTTACACAGTGTTATAAAAGATATGCTCATCCGTTCTGTGCTAACTCTGATATAGTGTGGTTTATTTTATACAAAATAAAGTCATATATACATATATATGAATTAAAAACCCGTGGTCACATGAGATCCATTTTGTCTGGTACACAGTGTGTGACATAACTATGGGCTTATAAAGACAGCTGAAGCAGTGGGCTGCTGGAATACGAAGAAACTGAAGTGTGCACAGGAAATAACAGAGCAAACACGTTGATGTGAGGCACCCATAGCCCTGCTGATTTAATCTGCAGTTTAGTGGAACCAGTGGAACCATCTGGATGTTCATCAGCTGTGCATCATTAGCTGGTCAAAATGCAAACTCACATTTTTTTTAATATAACAGTTACAGTCATCACACTAGATGGTTCTTTGTTTGGGTAAAACTTTTTTTTTTTAAATTGGTTGTAGTAATCTTTTTTTTTTTTTAAGTAGTTGCAAGTAATTGCAAGAATATGAAGAACATGGGTTTTGGTGGAGCTGGCTGGGGAGTCATCAGTCTGAGAATATGCAATCTTTGATGCAGAAAATGTAAAATGTGCAAGTATTCTTCCAGTCAGCGATTTTTGTTAGGGCTGCTGAGTTTGCATTAAATCTAACGACTGCGATGTCATAACTTCCTATACAGACAGTGTGTGAGGTTGTTCCCAAACAACACTGTCTGCAACTGATGACCCAACAGCTACGTGAGCAGCATGGTTCTATGGCTGCGTGGGTCTGTTGCTTCCACCGTTTTGGTCCAAACTGAAATATCTGCACAGCTATTGGATGAATAACCGTGTTTTGCACAGATATTTATGTTCCCAGAAAATAAATCCCACTGACGCCACCTCAGGACAGATTCTACATCATTAGCCCCACAACAGTGAGGCTCTATGAAGAGGAAAAACTTTGCTGTCTTTCTCTCTCTGTGTTGAGGGATCTCGTTCTGGCCTTGTCCCATGGATGACCTCTTCTTCCTGTCTGTCCACAGAGTGTTCTTTCTTTGTCTGTATCTGTATCTCTGAGAAGGAAGTTGGTGTGCCTGCATGAAAATGTCTCAGTACTCTGTTCTGCTATTTGTCTTCCTGATGAAAAAGGGAAGACAAAAAAAAAATCAGAACATTTAACAACATCAGTGTTTGGGTGTTCGCTTTTAACTAAACGGTATCACATGCAGCATTGTAACCAAAGCAGTCCATAAGGAAGGGAGTCAGAGAGGCTGAGAGGCTGTGTCCCAGAGCTGCAGCTATGTCTCTAGAGGGACGGTTACACAGTCTGTGTATCTATTGTCCATGTTCGTCCATGTGGCTAAAAGAATTAACTGTTGTTGGCAAATGAGTGAGGCTGTTTGTTGTTAATCTGTGTGTGTGCGTGTGTGTGTGCATGTTTGGGTGTGGGTGTGTACTTGTAGATCTGTCTTTGTGAGAACCAGTTTGAGCATAGCCCAGTGAGATAATGAGGACTTTTTGGTCTGTCCTCACTGTTAGAGGGCTCTTTGAGGGATAAGAACTGGCTTTAGGGTTTAGGTCAGAGTTGGGGTTAGGGTGGGGTTAGGGTAAGAGGCTAGTGATTGCATCATGTCAATGAGGGTCCTCATAAATAAGTACAAATGTGTGTGTGTGTGTGTGTGTGTGTGTGTGTGTGTGTGTGTTTACAGTTTGCTGATCCCTGTTATTGGTTCCAATAATTCTTCTTTTTCTGAAATGAACAACCTGATGCTCATCTCCAGGTGAACGTCTGTCACCTGCTGTAACTTTATCAGGTTTAGCTGTGTGTTTGATGAGTTAAACGCAAACATTGGCAAAACTCAGCAAATGGACTCAGCCCACAGAGACACAATGTGGGGACTTTGTGCTAAACAGACAGTAACCTTGGAAGAGCTGCACTTCTTTTGTTTACTCAGAGCTGAGGCCTCATTTTTTTAACTTCAGCTGAATTTCAGAGTTTGTCACTGAGGATTTCTGATAGTTTGGTCGTGTTAGGAAGGGATCACCTCACAGTCAACAGAAAGAGGAGGAAGGAAACCAAATACTGAATGAATTACATGCTTATGATTGTGTCATGCATATTACTTTCAAATTAAACAACCATTCCAGGTTTTGATCACCTGTTCACTAGAATATGTCAGGGCCAAACATTTGTTTTTATTAAAGTTAACATTATAAGACAAATTCTCTCTGTAGATACAGAGCATATCCCCTCAGATATGAAAGAACTGTGTGATATACTGCGCATAAACGCTTTCTCATATGTTCTACTCTCTACCATTTTGATCAGGTGGTTCCAGTCATTTCACAGTTTGTTGACTATCCAATGTCGCCACCTACTGGACACCTATGTCACATCCAGCTCTTGAGTCAGGTTCTGTCTGTTTTCCTTGTACCAGCTTAGTTAGTTTCCTGTTTTACTTTGAAATCACTAACCTTCTGTCTCATTGCAGATTCACTTCCTGCACCTCCTTTGTTTCCCCGCCTTTGTGATTACCTGTCCCGCCCCTAATGTGCTGCACCTGTGTCTAATTGTTTTCCCGCCTCCTAGTGCATTTAAGTCTTGTCCTCCCCTTTGTTCTGCACCAGATCGTCTTTGTTTGAGTCAAGGGTTCCAGCCTTTACTCTTTGTGTTGCTCCTTGTGTGTTTTGACCCAGTCTTTTTCCCTGTATTTGTTACTGCTTTAGCCTCATGTTTTTGCTAATATTTACATAAAAAATATTCAAAATAAGAGAAATGTTAAAAATATAATAAAAAGAGGTGTATCTCAACCAGCCAGTGTAGTACTATGATCATACACTGATTTTGAGTCATTAGGTCACATGACCTAGAGTCTAGGTCATGTGACCTAATGATTCAAAACCAGTACAGGATCACACTGACACGTCTCTTTATCGCCTTTCAATAACCCACATTTTATTTTGAAAACCGGTCCACGCTGTAGCATCGTAGCGCTGACTTTCTCAGCCGCATCCGTCTATTTACTGTAAAGTCTGTAACATAGACTGTATAAGGTCTGTAACACCGGAGCATTTAAACGTTGGAGCGGCTGGCTTGACTTCGCAAAAAGGAGAGACGGCTGGCTTGACCGCAGTCTGCCTGTGCCGTGTTTAACAACCTACGTTTTCAAACCTCCTATCTCATGTAAAACAAACTGTGAACAACAGACTAAGTAACAGTGATTGGTTTGAAACTGTGCAAGTATTAATACTTCAGTTTTAATAAATAAATAAACATGAAGCTATCATGAAATCATTCTTATGTCATTTCGTATTATGATGTACATCCGGAAAATGGTACTTAAAAGCGACCTAACTCAACTGCTGCAGGCCAGACTTTCGCATCAGCCCTTGAACGCAGCACCACAGAGTTAGCTAGAAGCACAGAAATGTTAGCAGCTGCCAGTCAGAGTGGTTCGTTTCCATTTCAGACCAAATCTTCATAGCTGTAGTCTGTAGGAGCTGAGGACAGAGGTCAAATAAAGACTGTGAGGGAAGAAAAGCGAAACCTGCCGTGGAAACGTGTTGCACACTCAGCCCAGCAGGTGGCAGACATCTTTTTTCATTCATACGACTAAGTTTTCCCAACAGGATGTGGAAAAACTTAGTCGTGTGGCCTCCGTGGCTGCTTCCCTGCAGAAGTAAAAACTTTCGCCGCTCATTGTTCATAGTTGTGTTTCTCTGAGAGGTTTCTTCATTACAGCCGCTTTCAGCATGTTTTCCCATTCAAACCTGAGAGCCTTCAGCGGGCTCTGTGTGCTCGGCGCGCTCTTACTGACAGTTTCGGCGGCGAAAGAGTCCGAGAGTCGCCCCGGAATGATTCAGGAGCTCCAGACGGCCCTGGCAGACCTGGCCGGGCGGGGAAGGACCTACCTGTGCAGACTGGCCGGGGAGCAGACGGTGCTGTCGGTGCAGAAGGTGAGAGATGGAAACGATGTTATTTACCGCCGCTAGCACAGTGTGTGTGTGTGGCTGACTGATGGTGGATCCTACACAAAGGATGGACTTAGACAGGCGATGTGTTTAACACACCTGACAAGGAAACTGAATTTATCTTACACATCCAAATCACAAAGGGAGACCGATCAAAGTGTCACTTTTCCAATAATAACACCTTTTATTTACGTATATCTTATGGATTATTACTATTTTAAAGTACATGAACTTAACACGTATATATATAAATATAATATAAACATAAAAGAACTTGTCAGCGCCTTCTATTCACATGTAAGTGTACAGAAGTTTTGACATGTAGCTGTGAAAGTCTTGTCCCACAGAGCGAGTTGTCCTCTGTCATGTTGTCTGATGTACTGTGTCAATGGAAAGTGCAAACTCAGCAACATAAAGGGTTAGTTACTTACTGGTTGCAGTCTTCTGATCAGGCATCAGTTATAAACACTTAATGATCTATCATCACTGCATACATCAGGTAGGCTACTAAAGCTTCATGGATCAGTCATTACCATTTACAGCTGCGGATCTGATGGATTATTGTAGAACACTGTATTAAGGATCCATTAACATTTATTATTGGAGGTGACTGTCTAACTGTTGACCCTTTAGTAAACATCAGATATAAACAGGACACACTGATGGAGGAGAGTCATTATTCAGGCAACACAAAGGAAAGGAGCAGCTCTTACATCAGCATCTCACATTCACTGATCAGACTCTGTATACATTACTAGATGGTTATAAAATGTAATAATAGTAACTCTGCAGTTGTAAATGCTAATAGTCAGTTTCCAGATAGAGTTTGGTCCAGATGTGCCTCAGGCCTTCTCCTGAAGATCAGTGGTCAATGATGAAAAAACTGCTGGAGGAGGATTTGCAACAACCTGGCATCCCAGAAGTTGCACTTAGCAAGTGGCTTCTGACTGATCTATGGAGTATTATTAAATGATGTATTAACTGCAGCTAATTGAAAGCCGTTATAACTGGAGCCTTATCAGAGAGTGGTAGCAGACCGACTGAAAAGTAAATGGATAAAAAGGCTGAACTCACTGTCCTAACCATGTGTTATCTAACCATGAACACACCCCGACCGCCCTCTCCTCCAGGCTTTCTCTCAGGTTCTGGGTGTTGTTGCAGGGGGTTTGGCTGGTGGTCTTAACGTGCTCCTACAGTATATCTCAGACTTCCTTGAGGCTGCTGGAATCCAAGGTAAGCATCACAACAGTCCAGCTTTCATTCTAATGAATGATTATTTAGAATTAGCTGACTTCTTTTATTATTATCTTCAATAAACACCACAGACACAGTGAATTAAACTGAGATATTACTGCAGTATAACTGCGCTGTGGGTTCCTTGCTGACTTTGTGCTTCTGTTCTCCACAGTTGTCTTTCCCATCAACAAAGTGACTCCAGGGGGGGTGATCTTTGTGGCTCAGTGGATTCTCATAGCTCTCATTGGCTACTGGCTCATTTCCCTCGCTTTCCAATTGGTTGCCTCCACTCTGAGGCGGGCCCTGTGGCTGCTGAAACTGGGCGTGGCCCTGTTCTGTTTCGGACTCATCCTGAGCGACCACAGCGTGGGCACAGAGACCATGGCCATCCGATTGGCCGTCCTGGTGTGCGTCTGCGTCCTGCTGGGCGTCGGGACTTCGAGTGGCTCCAACGCGGCTGAGAAAGCAGCACACCTGGAGGAGCAGGTGAAGGTCCTGGAGAGGCGGCTGAGAGAGATGGAGAGGTGGAGGAGGACGGAGGAGTGAAGGAGTCTTTAATGCCGGATGCCTTATCTACACATGATGGAGCACTGTGCCCTGTAGGGCCACTGGAACTGCAAGAGAGAAGCCTTTTTTTACATTTCAGGTGTTTTCTATGTTTAAAAAGTAATCCCTAACTTCTGATTGGTCACTGATACAATATTATATCACTTAGTTATTCCTGGAAGCAGTGATCTGTTCAGTCAGTGGTACATGTCTTTGATTTCATACTGTTTAACATAATTCACTTCCATTCACCAGGGTGCCACAGGAAACTGAAAGAGTTTCACTCAGCTCAGGACTAACAATAAACTGGACCTGCTCTCTGCAGAAAATCCCTGGTTCCATCCACAGTGTGTTTGCAGAGAGATCAACACACTCACTCAACTCTGTCTCCATAAACATAAATCTGTTGTTTGAAATGCTGTTTGTGCCTGTATAATCATATCTGTGCCTTTGGTTGTAGTTTGTATTCAATGCCTTCCACCACAAGCAGCATCACTGTCCAACTCTTGTATACAAATCAGTTTTCAGAGGTACAAAGCCAAAGACTGTCACTTTTTATATTTTCTGAGATGAATGTGTGCAGCTACAAATGTTGTTTGGATGTCCTAATGAAAATGAAATGGAATATTTTACAGATGTAAAGATGTGATCCCAGTTAGAAAAGACTTGGAGCATGTGCTGTAGCAGAGGGTGTACTGACCTCAGACTGTTCATCTTCTGTTGGAGTCTGAGAGATCAAGATAAAAACCAAAGAGGTTGTTTGACAACACTTTGCACTGTTAGAGGATATTTCAGTCTCCACCTAGGTCTCTGGAACAGAAATGACACATCTTCTTGCCCAATTTGTTGGACATGAACCAAAATTAAAACATTTTCTTATTAGTTAAATTTGTAACTGTCCATTGTTTTCACACACAACATTATTTATATTTTCCTACTCTTATTTCTGTCTTTACTACAAACAGCTCTGAGGGCTACTGCTTTATTTTTGACTTGTTTTTAACCACATTTCATTTACCTAAACGTTATGTTAACCTGAACTATCACTACGTCCTGATGGACAGTTTTATTGACGTACATCAATGCAACACATTACACAGTAACACAATACACTGAACCCAAACAAACGTCATTACATTAACACATGAGGCAACACTGATTAACAGTGGTTAACAGTGGTTACCAGTCCAGCTGGGCCAGGTACCAGACAAACTGAGGGATTGAGCCCATTAGAAGCTGGTGAAGTGCTGCAGTGCTGATGAGGGGGTGAGGTCTGAGATCAAACTTCAAATATTCAGGTGGTTCCCCTGAACATCCAGTGGTTCCTCCACTAAACATGGTTAAGATGCTTTTAGCTTATATGCTGTTCACATCTGTGAAGCCACAAATCTGTTTGGAATGACTTTTAATCAAAGTGTAGAGCTGCACTTGATCATTTTTATTCTTTCCACTGTCTTTGGAATGCTTTGGAATTTTTGCACATAGAATACACTCACTCAGCCCAGGAAGTCACTGCTCCTGTAGGCCCACACATCCTGCAGCCACACTCTAACTTCCCCCCATAAAACCACGGTGAGACGAACTCCAGAAAGCCTCTTTATTCATGCGTAGCTTCTTTGATACAGTTGAGTTGTACGTGTACAGTATGAAGAGGTATAAAATGAGAGGTAGGAGGCCAACGTCAGAGTTCACTGGCATAAAATCCAGAGGTGGATGTGGAACTGGGGAGACCAAAATACCATGAGAATAGAGTGGGCTTTATGTCTCCAACTCCATCAACAACCAGAACTATCAACTACATCTACACTTGATGAATATCATTAGTTACATTTGCACACACACGCACGCGTACGCACACACAAGTAAAAGTAAAAATAAAAATGATATTTTCAACATTATATAAACCACAGTTTGTGTTACCATTGCTATGTTAAGATGTTAACATCAGATCTAGGAAACAAAGGTAAAAAAAAAAAAAAAAAAATAGAACACAGATCTTATTTTGCCATTGATGTGAAAATCTACCCAGACACAAAGATGGAGGAGGACAGAGGCCAAAGTCACCTTCACACTGAGAGATGAAAAGGCACTCACCACGTTCAGGTCATGTGACTAGCTCAGTTAAGGACAGATTTTATGAGGTATGTTCACAGCCACTAAACTACAACCTACGCTTCCTACTGCTTCTTTTTGTGTGAGGTGGTGACGAGAGAGTAGTCCAGAACTGGTTTGCCCCAGTTTAAGATGCGACTCCAAAACCCCAGTTGCCTTGACACCAAATACAGGACACAAACTGAAACCAGGCAACCTAAGACGATGGGCACATCTATAACATCTGGTCTGCATACCCTGTGGAGATGACAGTATCAAGGTTTGATGTTTTTACTCCCCTCAAAATACAAAATGAAAGACTAAAGACTAAGACACTGTAAAGGCAACCAGGTTTTGGCAGAGAAAGGAATTTGTGATGCTATTTCCGGGTCAGTAAAGGCCTATTAGTGGTTTTAAGGTGAACGTCTGAGAAAGGCTTAAAAAGTATTTGACCTCCAACCCAGACATCAAGAAGGACACAGGAACACTCAACAGGCCACTGATGAGCACTAACACTGAAATGAAAAAGCTGCACAGCTGAAAAAAGTGTGGGTATGGTGGCACTTGGTCTGTATAATGTCTCATTTGTATGTGTTCCTATATGTTTGTACCTTAAAGCTACATTTTCTTGACTGTGATTTGGTGATACACAGCTCGGACACACGTATCAAAGGCTGTGTGTGACGATGAGTGATATGTTTTTTTGCTGTAATAGTAAGAAGGCATGAGGCCGCTCTGACAGGTGGTCAAAGTGGTTCTTCAGGCAGCATTATGATGGTTTAGCTGTTAGAATTTACAACAGCCAGACTTAACACCACACCCAGTTCACTTGGATGGAATTACAGTGTCACTATCAGAGGATCTGGGGGTTTGTATAGAGTCCAATTTGACTTCGACAAACAAATTCATGCCGTCAAACAATATAAACTGTCTTGACTGTGTTGAGAAAGTAGAATCCAAAAATGAGGTAGCTGTTGTTTTAGCAATTCTCTGTCACACAGCTCCTCTGCTTGGAGCCTGGCCCGTACAGGCTAATTCAACACAGACCAGGCCCAGGAGTTGTGTTCAGACTGAATGTGAAGCCAACTGTAAAGATGGCACAACTCCATAAAACCTAGATGCGAAGACATAGTTGGACAGACCAGGACAGTTTCAGCTGAATATTCACATGTATCACAAAGCTGTATGAGTCCACGTCACCGGGTACAGAGGTCAAAAACATCTGGAGCTGCTGCTAAGCTTAAGACACATAAACACATAAACACACAACAGTCAGTGCCTGTTTCTAGCTAGCTGGCTGTTTATACTCATACACCAGGGCCGGCTCGTGGCATAGGTGACGTAGGTGATGTAGGTGGTTGCTTAAGGTGCAGAAAGTCAGGGGACACTGACAGAATGTCACTAAGATAGTTCTATTAATCAATTACAGTAACAACATTATCAACAACAGCCTTTTAATTCCAATAATAAACATTTACAACATTGCTGTTTTTAATATGTCCTGATAAATCTGAGAGTTTAGGAGAAGATTAGAGGGAGGAAGAAAAAACGTTCTGATTCACTAATCTGTTTTCAGTTTGTGTGACTTCTTCTCCAATCTTTGATTTTTGCTGAAAAGTTGGATCATTTGAGGATTCACTAAAATGAGACCATGGCATAAGAGTTAAGAGGGAAGAGCTGAAAACGTGACGCTGAACACACACTGCTGTTCACTCAGCGTCAGAGGCTGAAAAGGTTGGAACCCACAGGTTTAATCTTTAACAATGTGTTGTACTTTCAAAGCTTGTTATATTATCCACTGTGTAAAATCTTGATCTTTAAAGAAACTAGTAGATTAACGTATTGGAGTAGAAAGCACAATATTTCCCTCTGGAATGTAATTAAGTGGAAGTATAAAGTAGTATAAAAGTAGAAGTAGAAGTGGAAGTATCTCAAAATTGTACTTTAGTACAGTACTTGAGTAAATGTACTAAATTACTTTCCACCAATGTAAACCAGTAGCTAACTAGCTGGATACCTGTTTTTCCTAGAACATAAGGCATTGAGCTAAAACATCGTTAGCCATTAACAGTATCAGTGACGACGGCTAATGCTGTAGCCACTTTCGAAGGAGTGGGTGGTGATGAGACGGTACTGGTGGGGTAATGTTGTGGTTGGTGGTGGAGGGCACCAAATCCTTATCTAGCCTACGGCACCAAAATGACTAGAGCCGGCCCTGTATACACACAGACTGCAGAAAAAACGTTACCAGTCAGTTCTGAGACAGAAACTTCCTCCGGGTTTAGTCTGAACACACCTCAGGGCTCTTCATGTGTCAGTGAAACACCTCTCATCTAAGACGTCTGTTCGCTGTTACTACTGAGTGATTTTCAGTCAGCCTTTAACCTCAGGTTCCTGTTTTCCTTCCATTGCTCCTAGACTCTGACTTTGGAGTAAATCTCGAATCTTTTTCTGGCAATCCTTTGTTTCCTGCCACATCACACCAGCTCTCTCTAATCAGAGATAGAAAACAAAAAAGAATTGCAGAAAGAGACATAAACAGGACTGGAGTCAGTGATAAAATAGGTTAGAAAACACAGTCATGTGTTAATGACATCTCTTCAGGTTTTGGTAAAGTGAACTCAGGCCTGTTTTTTAAGATTTACTCGTCAGTTATTGATATTACATTTCTATTCCACATGCTAACACTTCAGGAATAAACTTTCTTTCTTTGTCTCCTCACCTCTGGGAATCTGATCCCCAAAGACCTGACTCCTAAATTCTGACTGCCAAAAACACTACCGACTGAGATCCTGCAGTAGATTTTATACCACAGGTAACTGCTCATTCTTCTCACTCAGGTGGGGGATTTAACGCTGATCAAGGCAAGGAGGCAAAGAATAGACTCTAATGTCCAAATGCTGTCCTTTGTTTCCAATCTGGTGACAGAGGCTCACTGTAACATCAGAGGGAGGAGGGGGCGGGTGGGGAAGGGGGGGCTGCTCCAGGAGTCAGCGTCCCTACAGGAAGTTGGTGGACTGGTTCTTGCCGTCGATCTGGAACTTGTAGGGACCATCAGAAGAGCTGAGAACGTTGGTGGAGGAGGGGGGCACCGGAGCCACAGGAGAGGAGGCAGCTTCAGTCTGTGGGGTGGAAATGAAATAAATGTTGAGTTTGTTTCCACATTTGTATCAATACATCTGACTATGTATTTTATTCTTTTTTTTTTTAGTTTAATTATCACCCATACCACTGCTGGAGCTGTAAATAGGACTGTTAGCGCCACAAATAACATCACCCATAGTCTTTCAGGTACACCTGGAGGAAGGCTCCCTCACATCCACTTGTACAAATACCCAGCACCTGACAGCTAATTATTAAACTGAATTCTGAATTATACAGGAAGCCAGTGTAACTGGATTTACAGTAATCCAGGTGGGAGGAGATAAAGGCACAGATTTAAACAAAGCTGGGTGTTATCTGCATAACAATGACAGGTAACAATCTTAAAGTGGCAAATAATATTGACAGACGGGGCA
Source organism: Toxotes jaculatrix (assembly GCF_017976425.1). Taxonomy (NCBI): domain Eukaryota; kingdom Metazoa; phylum Chordata; class Actinopteri; family Toxotidae; genus Toxotes; species Toxotes jaculatrix. The sequence continues at coordinate 27,319,430 of NC_054397.1, read as the reverse complement.
GATATACACAGTCCTTAAAACTTCTCTACAAAACAAGCTAAAAACTTTTCACAATCTTCGACAGAGGAGGCCAAAACATTTGAAGTATCAGGATTTACAAGTCAATTAGTGATAATGAAACAGAACTCCAGAGTTATACAAACTAATATTTACCTGCTGATTGAAGTCTGAGGTAAAACTCCTGTTCCATCATTACAAACAGTGACATTGTAAAAAAAAAAAAAAAAGACTAGCAAACCCTCCCCTATCCCCTGCGGTGTGTGTGTTTACCCTACCTGTGGTGTGGCAGTCAGCAGGGGGTCGGCAGGAGAGGAAGCCATATTTTCCACCTTGGCCTCACTGGCTGCTGCTGGTGGAGGAGCGCTATAAACAACTGGAGCTGGAGCTGGAGCCCAGCCCTACACACAAACACACAAACACACACACACACGTTTTACGTGAACTGACTTGATCACAGATTTTTCTCGATAAAGCTCCATCATTTATGATGAAGCATCAGAGCCTGTTAGCTGCTCACTCACTTCCACACAAAGCTGCATTCACTGATGGTCAAAGTAACATTCAGTGGAACAAACTGAGCGTGAGGCCTCCGTGTTTTCTGCACCACATCTATGTGCCTTGCAGTTTGCTCAGCTCACAAAGCTCACAGGCCTTTCTAGCCTGACCTGACGGTGAATACTGCCACACAGCGATTACTAAAATCTGCAGTTCATTAGAGTGACATGAAAGAAGAGGTTTGATTGTGAAAATGCATGGTGTAGGCATGGTCCTACACCATGATCCAAAGCAGACCATAACATCCAACTAGAACCACTTGAAAAAAACCCAAGCTGAAGCTTTTAGATCGGCCCCCACAGCCCCCGGACCTGAACGTGACTGAAAACCTATGAGTGGATCTGAAATGCTGTGTGTGCAGGACCAACTGAAACACCTCAGAACCTGAGGTGATCTGCAGGAAGAGGCTGGAAGAGGTCGTCTTTGATTGCGCTAATATTGTTATTGTCATGTCTCGTCCCTAAGCCTGGTCTGATGACTATTTCCTTGTGTTACCTTTCATGTTTGACTCATGTCTTATTTTGAAATCTGTCTCTGCCTGTTTAGTTCTAGATTCACTTCCTGCCCTCTGGTGCTTTTCCCTCCAATTCTGATTACATGTCCCGCCTTTATGGTTTTCACCTGTGTTTAATTGTTCTTCCCGCCCCCTAGTGTATTTAAGTCTTGCCTGCCCCTTTGTCTGTGCCAGATCGTCTTAGTCCGTAGTGTCAAGCGTTCCAGCATTTGTTTCCTTGTGTTACTCCTTGTGTTTTTGACCCAGTTTGTTCTTTTTTGGTTCTGCCTCTTGTCTCTCGATTCGGATACCTCTGCCTGATTTTTGGACTGCCTTCCCGTGTACCGACTTTGTTTGTATTAAAGACTTTGCCTTTTATCCCTGTGTTCTGGAGTCGTGCATTTGAGTTCTTTTCTGAGCTCCCTCCCTGACAGTTATAAACGTTGATTCTTTAGTTTGATTTGCTTTTCAAAATGACAATAAAAAGATTGAGTATAAAAAATGCAGTGCTTTTACACTGCTAAGAAGGATTCTAATAAATTAGCTTGCCTTTCACTACTAAGGTAATATACTCTGAGCTTTATAACAAATGTGGGAAATATGATCAACTGGCTCTTCTACACCTTATTGAACCTGGCAGATATTCAGAATAGAGAACTCAGATCAGGATCAGGAACAGGTTGGGGACCTACGTGCTTATTTTTAGGCTCTGTAATCACTGATGCTGACTCAGACTTTGTTTAAAATTCAGTGTGTAGACCTCAAGTTTTGTACACTCCTACAGTTTTAGGACAGAACAGTAGTTTCTTCTGTCAGAATGTGTATGTGGGTCAGTCAGAGAACACACGGTGCCCTGACGTAAACCAGCCAAAAGGTCAAAGGTCAAAGTCTGTAATGACCAGCATTCATCTCAGGAATTCCTCTCAGTTAAAGATCGTACCATTGGAGCTGCAGGTCCGGGGGGGTACTGGCCTGGTGGTGGACCATTCCATTGTGAAGGCTGGGCAGGGGGGATCATAGCTGGAGGGTAAACAGGGTTCTGGGGTGGGTAGGCTGGGACGAAATTCTGCAGAGGGAGACAAATAAACAGGAGATCTGGAGTTGAGACAAACACAAAGCACTAACCAGGCCACACTGGGTTCATCAGGTCTCTCCATAGTTAACAAAACAGACTTGCAGTGTGATACTAACTGGAGAGGGAGGGGGGCCATTCCACTGTCCTGGGCCTGCAGTCGGAGGGGGAGGATGGACTGTAGGACTCTTTACAAGAGCAAACACACACAAACGTGTACATAACAAAAACACTTGTCTTACATCAGCGTTACATAATCAACCAATAGTTCTCCATTTATTGGAAATATCCAGTAAACACAGTGATAAGAACCCTGATAAACACTGATCATGTAAATAGATATTTATTCTGCCGTTATGTAATAAATGTGTGTTATGAAGTGTTTTATGTACCATGCCTGAGTCGGAGCCGTGGTAATAAACCTGCAAACACAGAAACACATTCTTTAATTTAGTGAGTGAGCATCAAAAAATCAATTTAAACACCAGTTTCAAAGACAACCACATCCATCACACACTGGATTATGACACACAGATGTGAAGTAACATCTGTGCCTACAGATAAGTCCTAAGTAGTTCGCTCACCGCCCCTGGTTGGTAGGGAGGACAAGGTCCAACAGGACCACTCTGAGGTTGGACTGCTTCCGGGGCAGCCTGGAGAGACACACGCATAATGAAGCAGTTCATTGTTCTGGGGCTGCGTCTAATCATTATATTCATTATTGATTTGTTGATCTCAGCAGGGAGTGAGGAGTGACTGGAATAACTCCCGTTAGGGGAAGGGACACACAGAGCCTACAGGTGAATGCTGGGTGGGGGAGCAGGTTATGAAATGCTGAATGAACATTTTAATGTCCATGTAAAACTATAATCATGTTTAACAGTTAAATGGCCCCCAGTTTGTGTCGTTGTACTTGGACTGAAAGTAAGCCTGTGGGACATTCACTGTCAGAAACAGGAAACAGAACATTTGTGAGACGTACTTGTGTCTGTAGTGTCGCAGCACTGGTGGCTTTATTTTTGAAAATCTTCTTCCGACAGCAGCAGCAAATCCCAACTGGGATACCCAGCAGTAAGAGCAGAGCCAGGAGAGGGTTTCCTTCTTTGTACTCATGATGGTCTACAATGGAAAAAAGAGAGGAGGGGGGGGATCACAGATTATTAGCAGAGTATTGCACCTGTGACATTACAGTTACTGGACATTCTTATGTCCCATCAGCCGACAGTATGTAGGCCTTTCCATGTTTCAGCCAACTGATTAGAAACGGTGTGTACTGTGCAGGGTTGCAGTCATTCAGCTATTCTCACCTGACTTCAATATCTTCCTGCTGTTTTCATTAAGGGCACTGCGTTGCCAGATTCTTTGTGTATCCTCTCATTTCAACAACCTCCTCCCGTATCCGTGACTATGTGTCGAACACACAGACCTGGTGATTAGGACATACCTGCTGACTCCCTCTGTCTTATCTCTGCTGCTTCAACAGTCTGTGATCAACACACTGTCATATGCTCCTGACCTGCCGACTGATATCAGTGTTTCTGCCAGCGTCTTCGTTCCCTCCAGCATTCTGAGTCCACCTCAGCATCCACCTCAGTCCTTGACCTTATTTCAGACGAGCGCCCTCTGTTCTCTTGCTGAACAAGAAAGTCATCCCTTTTGGCAGTCTACATCCAGGTTTTTGTTTTTGTTTTAAACTGAACTCTTACAAGCTTTCAGCATATTTGCATATAATCCAAAATTCAGAAAGATGAGAGGGAGAAACTCAAGATGCAACAGCAGAGACAAACATGCAGAGAGCAAAGAAGCAAATGACTCAAGATCTAAAGAAAAAGACCAAGAAGAGAAAGAGACTGAAACTGATTCAGGACCAGCCCAGGAGTCAGGAGAGACATGTAGTCTGTGAACTCAGAGAGGCAGTTTTAATGCAGGGACTCACGCTGTGTAACAACTATATTCATGTATTGTTTTCTGATTCTGTTTACAGAACGAAAGGCTGCACACACACAGAAAAATGATCAGATGGTTTGTTTGCCTGTGAACTTTACTGTCTGTCCCACACTGACAGACACGGTATCTGGGCATGTCTCTGGAGACAGCAGTCAAATACCAGCCAGTGTTTTGTTTTTTTGTTTTTTTTTTCTCATCAGGCTCCAGTTAATGAGCAGGGGGTTGTTGGCTTACTATGTTTTTAATATAATGTGAGTTTTTTTGTTTCATAATATGGACAGTTAAGCCTAATAATCCTATCAGGGACAGCTGTTACGTGAATGTGGACAGTACAAAACGGTTTAACAAGTAAATCACCCTGACAAACTGTTGAGGACCAGGATGCAACAGGTGCCCGTCCAGTTTCCCTATAACAGGTCTGAGGTGCTAGGTGCTGAGAATCATGGGTAAAAAGAGGGCGGAGGGGGAGGGTTTGTTGTTAAAAATAGATCTAGTGCAATGCACATGTCAACTGTCAATCGACGTGGCTCCCTTTACTTTGGAAGGCACTACTGCACGGCTGCTGTTAGCGGACTGAAGAGAATGGAGCTTTTCTTGTTGTACTGACCAACTACAGGATATTTAATTACTATTTAGTGCTTACAGACTCTGTACAGTCCTGTTAGAAACATCCGGCTACTATCTGCAGGACTCCTTCAGCTGTTTGATTAGTCTGAGAGACTCACATCATCATTTATAGATGAACCTAAGAGGCAGATATGAGACCATTAAAGCCTGGTTGGTATCAGGAAGCCTGTCTCATTCTGTGGAGGAGACAGTGAAAGCTCATTTACAGCTGCCTGCCTGTCTGCCTGCCTGTCTATCTGCCTGTAGACCTACGTGCCTAGTGACCACTTTGTGGAACCTGATGTGGATCCACAGGAAGAAGAATAAATGAAGGTATCTACATGGGGACTCACCTGTCAGGTCCATCCTGGTTACAGACACCAGCCGGGTCCTGCGGTCTCTCAGGACGTAACGTCCCACATCGCTGTAGTTCACATTCCTGATCTCGATGCTCATGGAGTGGGTTCGAACCCGGTCCCAGTAAGCTGCAAGGTCCTGGGAAACAGTAGCACCATCACGCACCTGAAGGAGACAAAGCCCTGTTAGAGCATCACTCAGGATCAGCAGCTGCATTTCCATGTGAATCACAGGGAACTTCTGAGCAGCTTTCACTATCCTGAGACGACTCACCATCTTTATTTATTGAGCCAATGAGTTTGGCACCTGATTTCTTTAGTGATGAAGAGATAAAGTGAACTTCCTGCAGAGAACCCCTTCAGCTCTTCTGCTCAGATATATATACAAGTACGAACATTTATGATATTCCAGTTTAGTGTGCACCTGTAATAAAATCCATCCTTGCATCCCTCTGCTCACTTTTACCCAACCATCTTTCATCCATCCATCTCACCAGTGTAGCGTTTTCAGCCTCCCCGTAGAAGTAGAGGGCAGCGTCGGCCAGGTCAATGCCCTCCAGTGAGATGGAGAGACTCTCTCCTGCTACACACTTCACATAGTGACGTCTGGCTGGAAAAGAGAGGAGGAGGATAAAGAAAGTGAGAGGAAAAAAAGGGAAGATCCATTGCATGGAGTTATATTTGTGTCTTTATCCTGAGCAAACACACTGAGAACAGAACACACAAAGAGTCCACGAAATGCCAGCAGAGGAGGAAGAACAGGAAACTTACAGATACAAGAAAGGACAGAGAGAGACAGAAAGTTTTATTAAAAAAAAACAAAAAACTTTGTGGCTGAACGTAATTTCAGCATCACTATAGTCTGGGATCAGTGGAGGTCTGAGCGAGTCAAACCCATTTAGAATGAGGGATATCATATGGTGCCAGGCATGAAGGGGCCTGATTAATACAAATTATACCGTGGGTAGTTTCACACAAGGATGGAATAAAGGTTCAGTTAGACCTCTATAATTAGTTTTGGTTTTCTTTACCTTGGTTTTCCGATCTGCCTCTTCCCAAATACAACGGATGTGAGCAACACTGAAATATCATATCTATGATGTATATTTAAAAACTAGGAATGAAGCAGGTCTCAGAATGGTTTTCAGATGTTCAGAAAATGTTACATATGGTGACTTTAAAGCAGAAGGTCTTAGCATCCATGGCTAACACAACCCTTGGCTAACTCACGTGTGACGGCCACTTTGAAGTTGGAGATCTCTTTGTTCCAGAAGTCCTTCTGGATGTAGGTCCCCTGGTCCTCATAAGTCACCTGGCAAAGTCACACAGACCACATAAATACACTGTGAGAAACATCTGTGGTTGCACAATAACCAGGAGTTTCTGATGGAAAGCTAAGATCACTGAGTGGGGTTTGGACAGAAGTTCAACATTTTCACTGGAAAACCAAATGTCTTTGGTTACCTTGTCAATGTACCAGCGTCGGTCACTTCCTGTGCCAGACACCCGACCTTTGGCCATCCTGTAGAGGACAGATGGACAGCCACATGGGAATACATCAGCTACAACAATACAGCAAACGACTCACAGCTTCCCTCTGTGACCGTCCTGTCCCTGAGTGTTTCTGACCTGGCTCTATTTCTCTCCCAGTACAGAAAGGTCTTGCTGGGATCATCTGCTGGGGTGAACTCCAGCTTCTCCGCGCTCTTGGACAGGAAGATCTTCAGCTGTCGACCATGGTTTAAACGCTCATGGTCATGGACAGAAAAGGACTCTGAGACAAAGGCAGAGGGAGAAAGATAATGAGGCAGAATTTCAGCTACTCACAGAATTTAGAAAAAATGGGGGGTGGGGAATCATTTTAAGTGTGGTGATATCTTGTCCTGGAATTTTTTTTTACTCCCTAAAAATCTGTATCAGAATTAGCCCCAAAAATCCAGTATTGCTCTAGCTCGACTTTATTTCTCTAACAGCTGTAAAAATTTGCTCTTGAAACCAGATCGGTTAGACTCAAGTACGGACGACTTGAGAACAGAAGTTTTGGAGCCATCTTCCTCCAAAACTCTGTTGCCCCTTTGAAAAAGAAGGTCAGTAATCAGAGGAAGCTAGCTCCATGGTACAATTCACAAATACGTACTTTAAAGCAGATATCACGAAAGCTGGAAAGGAAATGGTTATCCACTAATTTAGAGGAATTCCGCCTAGCCTGGAAAGACAGCTTTATAACGTATAAAAAAGCCCTTCGTAAGGCAAGAACTGCCTATTACTCATCATTAATAGAGGAAAACAAGAACAACCCTAGGTTTCTTTTCAGCACTGTAGCCAGGCTGACAAAGAGCCATAGCTCTGTTGTACCATCCATCCCTCTAGCTCTCACTAGTAATGACTTTATGAGCTTCTTTAGCAACAAAATAGTAGACATTAGAGACAGAATCCATCTCATCCTGCCTACAACTGTTAATGATGTAGGTATGTCTAGAACAGCATCTTTAGAAATGTCTGCCAGTCCTGATTTGTCGTTAGACTGTTTCTCTCCCATAGATCTAGCTGAATTGACTTCAATAGTTTCTAAATCTAAATCATCAACATGTCTTTTGGATCCTATCCCGACCAGACTTCTTAAAGATGTGTTGCCTTTGATTGGCACTCACATATTAGATCAGATAAATCTCTCGTTGGTTACAGGATATGTCCCACAGGCTTTTAAGGTTGCAGTTATCAAACCTTTACTTAAAAAGCCTTCTCTGGACTCTGACATAGACTATAGACCTATATCCAATCTCCCCTTTAATTCTAAAATTCTTGAAAAGGCTGTTGCAACTCAGTTGTGCGACCATCTACATAGGAACGGTTTGTTTGAAGTTTTTCAGTCAGGATTTAGAGTTCATCATAGCACAGAGACAGCACTGGTGAAAGTTACCAACGACCTTCTTATAGCATCAGATAATGGACTCGTCTCTATACTTGTCCTGCTAGATCTTAGTGCTGCATTTGACACCATTGATCATAATATCCTATTGGATAGATTGGAACATGTTATTGGGATTAAAGGAACAGCACTAGGCTGGTTTAAATCATATCTATCAGATAGATACCAGTTTGTCCATGTTAATGATGATCCCTCCATATATACCAGAGTAAGTCATGGAGTTCCACAGGGTTCTGTGCTTGGACCGATACTGTTCACCTTATACATGCTTCCCCTAGGCAATATTATCAGGAAGCATGGAATAAATTTCCATTGCTATGCGGATGATACCCAGCTATATTTATCTATGAAACCAGACGAAACAGATCAGTTAACCATACTTCAGGCATGTCTTAAAGACATAAAGGCCTGGATGACCTGTAACTTTCTTCTTCTGAATTCAGACAAAACTGAGGTTATTTTGTTTGGTCCCAAACACCTCAGAAACAGTTTATCTAATCATATAGTTACTCTGGATGGCATTAATTTAGCCTCCAGTACGACTGTGAGGAACCTTGGAGTTATTTTTGATCAGGATCTGTCCTTTAACTCACATATAAAACAAGTCTCTAGGACCGCCTTCTTTCACCTGCGCAATATCAGTAAGATTAGGAACATTCTGTCGCAGAGTGATGCTGAAAAATTAGTCCATGCTTTTGTTACTTCTAGGCTGGACTACTGTAATTCCCTATTATCAGGATGTCCAGTTAACTATCTAAAAAGCATCCAGCTGATCCAAAATGCTGCAGCGAGAGTACTGACTGGAATTAGCAAGAGAGATCACATTACTCCTGTACTAACTTCTCTTCATTGGCTTCCTGTAAAATCCAGAATTGATTTTAAAATCCTTCTCCTTACATATAAGGCCCTCAATGGCCAGGCTCCTTCATATCTCAAAGAGCTGATAGTACCATATCATCCTAACAGATTGCTTCGTTCCCAGAATGCAGGTTTGCTTATGGTTCCCAAAATCTCTAAAAGTAGAATGGGAGGCCGAGCCTTTAGCTATCAGGCCCCTCTCCTATGGAACCAACTGCCAGTTTGGGTTCGGGAAGCAGACACCCTCTCTAATTTTAAAACGAAGCTTAAAACCTTCTTGTTTGATAAAGCTTATAATTAGTTGTAGTTACAGTCCTAGTTATTTATTAAACTTATAGTTAGTCACAATTATCTCTATAGACACTGTTACAGTTAAGGATATAGCCCTTAGTAGGGCTGGCTCAGGCAACTGAATCATCCCCTAGTTATGCTGCTATAGGCCTAGGCTGCTGGGGGACATCCCATGATTTACTGCGCACTTCTTCTTCTTTCTCTTTCTCTCCTCAGACCCACTCTCAAATTTATTAGCCTTTATTACATGTCATTAACTCTGTGTCCTCTCTGTCCCGTAGTCCTGTGTTTGTTTCTCTCTGGTCTCTCTTTCTCTGTACCTTACTGCAGGTACCTCTGGCTCCGGAGCTGCATGTCCTATGGTCCTGGCTCCACCCACCTGCTGCTGTTTATTGTTTACAATGATCTATTTCTAACATGTTTAATGTTCCGTTCTGCTACAGATAAATATTTGATTAATATTCTTTGCAAACTGTAATGTAAATAATTACCAGTCATGACAGCTTTTTGCCTCCGTGCTCTGTTTCATAATTCTAATCTGCTGAGCACACATTATCCAATAACTGTTCACTAACTGTAATGTAAATACTGACCCACATTGTCTGTATTATGCTGCATGTCTTTCTCCCCCTCTCCTCCATTCCCAGCTGTCCTATCTTCCTCCTTTTCCTCCTTTCACCCAGCCCGGCCATCGGCAGGAGGGTCCCCCATCTGAGCCAGGTTCTGCTCAAGGTTTCTTCCTGTTAAAAGGGAGTTTTCCTTGCCACTGTCGCCTTAAGTGCTTGCTCTGGGGTCAGGCTCTGGGTCTCTGTAAAGCGCTTTGAGACAATTTTGATTGTGGAAGGCGCTATATAAATAAAATTGAATTGAATGGAATTGAAATTTCTCAGTGAAAGGAAGAAATGAAGTAAGTGACACACCTCTAACCAGAGGAGGTGAGTGGTTCTGTGAACTGGCCACTGATGGCTGCTACCCTGTGAGTAAAGAAGGAGGTGTGGGGTAGAGGGGGGCTTTTGAAGGTGGAAAATAATTTCCTAGCGTGTGTAGCAGAGCTGATCTTGTCATGATGAAAGGCAGTTTTTGCAGCAAAGGCGAAGGATGATAGAAGAGTGTGATGTCCACTGAGGCCTGTGGGATGCCTCGACTTACACCACTTCCTCTCACAGCAGCTCTGAAAGAGTTTCACAGCTTGTGTAGAGCATCAGACAGATGATGAAGAAATGGCAGTGAACCAAAACAGTAATAGGGTCTACAGCTAAACTAACGAACAATGAGCTGAGAGTCTGTAGCTTCATCATTAGGAGACACACTGTTGATGCTTTGTCATTTGATGAATTGTTATTTGAAAAACATTAGTTACAGCTGCCCTCAGGTTACAGCTGAGCCACTAAAACATTTAGCTCAAGTTATGGAAAGATTGACAGCTAAGGAAAAGCAAATGTTTGCACCTGTAACCACACCAGCCTGAGGTGTCAAAGTGTATTGACATGCCCTCATCACGGCAAATACATGAGAAACAGAGATTCCACAGCAGATAGCACAATACCAGAGAACAACACCTTAGACCCAGTTATGCTGGATGGAATGTGCACTGTTGACTAATGTTAAGGTTAAGGTTACTAATGTTAAGGTTACTACACCTATACACACCAGGTGTGTGTAGGTGTAATCCAAGTAAGCTTCAAACTGCACTGAAAAAAATGTTTCATTGAATTTACTCAATTTTAATGTTGAAAGTGGTTGCATGCAATACATTCATCTAAATCCAGACATATTTTTTAAGTTGGCTGTACTAGTAATTTCAAATAAATTATATAAGCACTTTCGGCAAGAAAAATCTGAGTACTTTTTTGTATTTCCTTAGCAATTCTAACTAAACCCATGTTTAATTTACTTAAATTCATTATGTAATTCATATATTGTGGTTACATAATTTGTTATTGTGCTTTAAATTAAATTGCTTTATTCTACATTATGTAAAATATGTTAATTCAATTCACAATTTTATTTAAAACAATCAAAATGCATATGTAGATGTGGGGGTGGCCGAGAAACCCGGTATACAAAAATGAGTTGTGGCAGACTGGAGCAGTTCCCAATTCCATTTTATTTTGTCAAATAAAATGGAGTCTTGTTCAAAAACTCCACAGTAAAAAATGCACATTGGGCGAACCAGAAAGATAAAAGTAAGCAAAAAAGGGGGGAAAAAATTCTCAAGAGCACTTCTCAAGAAGAATCAAAATAATTAAATTGTTTTATGCTACTGTCAAAGGGAGACCCCGTGCACTAAAGTCAGGCACATGTGCTACACATGTGCCTTACATGTGCTCTTTCTCAGGTAGATTTTATCAGAATGTTGATCCTGGTGTGAAGTGCTGGTGGTGATGTGTGTGGTATGAACATTTGGAGGAGGAGGTGAAGGAGAGAAGTCACACTGTGATCGTGTATTTGATTTATTGAATTTAAATTGTGTTGACCTGTCTCCTTTGTTGCACTTCTTCCTCTGTCAGACCAGGAACAGCCAAACCTGGGCTGGAGCGGTCCATTTGGTTAAATAGGGGGGTTTGTCTTGTCTTTTGTGGTGAAATGACCCGTATAAGTATCTTGTTTAAAAAGAAATATGTGTTTTTAAAGTAAGTTTAACTGAACTTCTATTTGATAATATGTTATTTAGTATTGGGATTATTGTAAGTGTGCTGGAAGAGATAATTGATATTGATTTCTTGGTGCAGTCCACCAGTATAAAAGTGAGGAGGCTGTGGTGGCCGGAGCCTAAAGGAGAGAAGCACAGCTCCTGAACACAGGTCCAGATTATAGCTCCTGCCATGTGCCCAAACTTTAAGGGTATAACCAGAAAAGCAGTTTAGAGCGAATTTTGTTCTTTTGTTCTGTATTATTTTGATTCTTCTTGAGAATCAAGTACTTGAGAAAAAAGAGCACTGCATTTTTTACTGTGAAGTTTTTGAAGTTTTATTTTGTCAAATAAAATGGAATTGGGAATTGCTCCACACTGCCACAACTCATTGTTGTATACAGGGTTTCTCTGCCATCCCCACATCTACTTATGTATTTTGATTGTTTTAAATAAAATTGTGAATTGAATTAACATATTTTACACATGTAGAATAAAACAATTTAATTTAAAGCACAATAATAACAATAACAAATTATGTAACCACAATTATATAATGAATTTAAGTAAATTAAACATGGGTTTAGTTAGAATTACTAAGGAAATCTGAGTAATACTCAGAATTTTTGTGCTGAAACGGCTTAATTTATTTGAAATTACTCAAAAATATTAAGTACAGTCAACTTAAAAAATATGTCTCGATTTAGATGAGTGTTTTGTGTGCAACCACTTTCAACATTAAAATTGAGTAAATTCAACAAAACCTTTTTTCAGTGTTCCCACATTTCTACTTCAATCACGGACTCTTCTGTGAGGGTCCACCTTTATGTTCATTAAGTTTTTGAGAGTTAAGTGCCTCAGCACTCAGCTCCTGTTCCATCTGACACATGAGACACAACGCTGAAGGAGCATAGAGTCACATAAGAGCCCAGCAAAGGACATTTGTCTTGAGAAAGCAAAAAAGGATAGAGAGAAAGAGCACAAAGGCTCTTTCATTCTACCGATAATGATGAACATCTATAGTTCTGTAATATTTGATAAAGTTTTTTATGTCTTAAATTCTTTCAGGTATCTCCAGGCAGTGCAACACAGTACACACACTGCTTCTCAGTCACTCCAGTGGTTTGAGAACCACTGGTATAAAGAAAGCATATGAATCTGTTTGGTTGTATTTTGACTTTGGAGCATTGTGAAACTCTGCAGAAGTCCCAGACCATCGATGTCTGTGTTCATGAGAGCTGTTCAGCAGCTGAGTCTGGCCTAGCAGGGAGAGCAGAAATGAGATGATACTCACCAACACTGATGGCAGCAGCCAGCAGGATCACAACACTCCACATCATCTGAAGACAGGACACACAAAAAGTTCATTAGACATGAAGTCCACAGTGCTGTCACTGTAGACAGAGGGCTGCAGTCCTTACTGAGTTTATGTTCACTTTAACAGAATGTGTCCATGGCTGAACATTCAGATCACCTCCTTCAGAATAACTACCTCCTCCATCTGTGGGACACGATCAGTCAGTTTGTCTCAACAACTGTTGGACAGTTTGTCAAGAAATTCAGTGAACAGCTTCTTCCTAAGGATCCATATCAGGGCTGATCTGGGCATATTTTAAAGGACTGGTATTGACTAAAATGATCTGGACACTATGGTCCACAAGATAAATAAAATGATAAAAATGAGTGTATTCTGTTGCTTAGGTCCGATCTGCCTGAACAGTCTAAACTACGAGCACCTTTCTTTCCAAGCCATGTACAATGAGAGACTATTTTCTGAATGTTGCTAAACCAGATCTGTGGAATAATGACTGGCAGCTTTAGAAACTCCTTCACCCTCCCACCCTCCTTCACCTTATGGGCAGGTCACAAACCGGTGCAGTGCCTGCTCACAGCGTCACTAATATCTCATTAATAGATCAACATTTAATTCAGTCATCATCTCATTTCCACATCACAGCTGTTATGATATTAACAATAATAAAAAATAATAGACCCTATGTGTCAGATAACTGTGACACACACACTCATTTGCCAATTAATTAGGTATACCTAGATGAAACCGACGCGGCATAATACAACAGGCCTGCAACAAATCCTCCCTTCATGGAGGATTCTGATGTTCAGTGTTTATTGAATTGTTATGCTCATGTTGTTCCCCAGGCTTCTGCACCATATGTCAAGTAACTCATTTGCCATTTTTGAGTTTTCCTCCTGAAGCTCTCTTTTTAGTCCTTTGAGGTTGTTAATCTTTCCCATGACTGATGTGTTGTTTTGTTGTTGTACTTCTACCAGCAAGTTGTTGAAGATTGTTCAACATATTGTTTAAGTTCTTTAAAATCAGTTCTTGATTTTTTGCAAAAGGGAAAGTCAAATCGCATCAAATCTAGGTGTAATAATCCTTTTTTTTTCATACTGCAGTTAAAGAGGAGGCCGGTGAAACCTCCGCTTCTCTCTGCAAACGGCCTCAGCTCCACCTCTGCTCTGACAGGTCACTGATAAACTGCTGTGTTCAAACATTCACACACGACACTCAGAGTGACGAGAGATAACCTGAGTGAGGCTTCACCAAACACTGTCTGCTCGCCTGCTCGTCTCTTCCCCGTTTCTTTGATTCATGTAGCTCATTAATCCTAACAGCTGACCCTGCTGACGTGTAAACTGGTTTAAATAAACCGTTTCATTCATCCAGTGCAGTAGGTCAACTAGATTTAATGACTACCCTCCTCTGCAGTCAGCCACTCTATATACCTGAGGAAGCAAGTGCATGTACAGTATGTTTAAATATGACCTAGACTCAGTGTTTTTTTTTATACCACTGCCAATGTGATCTTTGACTTTCAGTACCAATGCTAAAATGACTGGAGACTCACCAACCCAGTACCCTGGCTCAGTGGAGGAACCAGTATTGATCCTGTTAAGTGGCTCAAGTATCGGCCCTAACATCACATTCAGTGTTTCCTTCATTCACAACACAACACTAATGTCACAGCAACGCCTGGCCTCATTCTACCTGAGATAAAAATGATTTCACTTAGTTCAATTTTGTCTTAACTTTGCCTAAATTAGACATTGTACGAAGTTTTCAAAATAAGGGTTTTCATCAGGAAGTGTGCAAGACTATGAATCTGACGGGATTGAAACTCTGTGCCAGAGACACATTTTGGTATCATAAAAGTGTTGAGTTGGTTTGATAATGAAGACATGAGGGATGTTCGGAGCTCCTGTGTCATTTTCTCCATTAACACATGTTGAATTCAGAGCCAGAGAAAGTCCCTGAGAACTGTTCAGCTAATGCAAACCCTGACTACCGACTACTCACATTTATCTACCACAGTGCAACTTTGGTTCTTTATTGACCTTTACTGGAACAAATGTCAGGATTCTCAGTAAATGAACTAACGAGTTTTCTGACCTCAGAAAGCGGACTGGCCTTTTCCACTGGTCCTCTCAGTCTGCACCTGTCTGCATTTCAGCTGCTCTGGCTGCTTCCCTTCTATTCTGAGGGAGTGCTGCGTGCTTAATTTAGCAGAACTGCACCAATAATACTTCTCAAGCTATGCTGCTCTGTAAACAACGCTTTAGAGCTGCAACAATTAATCAGTTAGTTGATAGAAAATAAATTTGGCAAATTTAATAGCAACTATTCTAATGGTCAAAATTGTCTTACAAAATCCTCTTTGTAATCCGTGATAGTAAAGTCAGTATCTTTGGATAGTGGACTGTTGGTCTGACAAAACACAATTTAGGACATTATAATAGGAACTCTTTACAGTTTTCAGGCATTTTTATAGATCAAATCATTAATCACAAAACTCCAGATTAATCACTAATCAAAATAATCAAATCACTTTGATTTAATGATGCCATTCAAATTCTTGTCTCAAATATTAAGACCACTTTAATGTCAATTTTCAGTTAACGTTCAAAGTTTATGTTCAGCGTTTCTATTTCACTCTCCTGCAACATTAAATGAAACATGACTGGAGTTTAACACTGACATGTTCAATACCACACATATCAGTTTAAATATGCATCATGCTGTATTTATATTAGGCCTAATAAAATGTGAAATGCATTACTTTTAAATGAAGTAATACATTTCACCCTGTGAAGAACAGCAAACCATATGAATTACAGACACAGCTCTGGCAGGAAAACTCATGGACATGTAATGGTGTATTATCTAACTGGTTATAACCTGGGACTCCATCTGCATCATTTTCTCAGAGAGGCAAATTAATGTAACTTTAACGTTAATGAAAAAAAAAAAACTTAGAGGGGGATATGTGCAGCCCCTGTGTACCCTGGTCACTGCCGATATTTCCGACAGCACCTGAAAGCCACACAGGCCCCAGCCCTAAGAGAGAGCGGAGTGGGGAGTGGGGAGGTCCGCTCCCAGTGAAACCTGATGGTATGTCAGATAAACATGGAGAAAAACAAAGGGCAGTGGCATTCGGCAGCATGGCCTCCTGTTTCCAGCAGCACCTCCAGAGTCCCGTGTCTGAGATGCGTCTGCATCAGAGAGGAGTGCGCTGCTGCTGCTGCTGCTGCTGCTGCGAGACCCGTACCGGGAGAAAGGCACGAGAGGTGTGGCCGCGTGCACAGATAAAAAAACATAAAAATAAATAAATAAATAACCGTCAGACTCTGTCGGTCACATCCTTCCGTTATCCAAACCTCCCACCGGGCGCGCGCGCGCTGCACATGGAGGAGAAAAAGACTGAATGCGCCTTTATTGAACACACACACCCATTCAACTTCAGAGGTGTTTTTTGGGGCTTGTGCTCAAAGCAGACCGAGGACAGCAAGGCGTCTCCGCTGAGTCCACATCAGACTGGTCCTCCAGCTGATCCGCCAGCTGATCCTCCGGAGGGACTGGCTTCATCCCTCCACTCCGGCCACTCGTGCGTTAGACCCGTGGAATGTGAATATGAGTCGGTCTGGTTTGTTACGGCGGATGTTTAGGAACAATATGTGCTTCCATCGAGTCCGCGCGTTGCAAAGCAGGACCCTCCCCATTTAATAACCTAACCCCCCCCCCCCCCCCCCCCCCCCCTCCAGACGCAGGTGAAGCCTTTGGCCAGTCACTTACCTTGTGTGTAATCAGTCCGTGTGGTGAGAGCTCGGAGCACAGTTGCAGGTTTGCCAGTCAGAGACACCGATACGTCCACACAGACCTCTCAGCTCGGACTGGAGACAGGGGTGGAGGAGCGGCTCAGCAGTGCTGCTTTCAAGATACTGTCGGAAATGTGGAAAAGCGTCACAGTCTGTGGTTGTGATGTGGTGTTGGCTCACACGGCACACCGATTTCACAACACCTCCATCATCGATTTACTTTTTCATCTAAGTATTTAGATCCTTTGTTCTTGCGGTTAAAAAAAAAAAAAAAAAACGTCCAGTGAGAAACGTGCAAGGTTCAGTGGAACTTAAATCTCCTGAAGTACAGGTTTGAGGTACTTGAACATTACTTGGATATTTCATGTAGGTTTGTACTTCTACTCCTCCACTTTTCAGTACGTTTTCTGACAAATATAGTCACTAGTTACTTTAAAGAGTCAGCCAAAAATAGTGCTGGTTTTAACGTCACAAAAACAGGACATAAACAGGACCTGCTACATATGTACACAGAAATGTACAGTTTTTCTACTTCCATGCCCTGGAAGTGGAATGACTTTTTCAGGCTTTTGGTTGGTTTGACACTGGGTGCACAATGCTTCACAGCGAGTTTTTACATTTCCATGTGGATGAAGATTTTTTGTTGTTGTTGTTTATTTGTTGTTGTTGTTTTTTTTTTAAAAGGAAAATCCCCCTTATTTACAAATACCTGTGCATGTGTGGACGAGGTCTAAGTACGATGTCTACAGGCAGGTGGAGAGGTCCAGGTGAGGTTTTATGGTACAGCAATTTATTTAAATCGTGTGTTCAACCTTAAACTAACCCGGGGAGATACATGTATCTCATGTCTCATATGTTGCCTCATGTCTCTCATGCTCATGCATGAGCATGAGAGACATGAGGCAACATAAAATAAGCATCACTTAGTTACATAAGAACACATCACAAAACACTACAAAAGACAAATGACTGGTCCTTTAATATTAGTGGATCAAATAGGAAGACGATCAGGGAAATGTTGGTGTAACTTGGCTGAAACTGTAAGCCCTCTACTGTCTGATTCAGGGGGATCTTCAGCTGGTGGCCTAAGATGACATTAACAACCACATAGGAGTGTGGCACAAAGGCAGAGGGGGAAAGCTGAGGTAGAATAATCTATTATTACTATATATATTTGCATAATTTCATTTAAAAATAAAGTCTAAATTTCCATTTAAGTTTGGTCAAAAGTATGTTTGTTTTCCAGAATCATCCATGTTGTTCTTCATGAATATGAGTCATGGAGTTACAGTGATACATGATACCGAATGTAATGTTTTGGTTTTGTAACATGTGGGTATAAAATGTCTGCGTGCTGGAGCTGGGTGCGGGCCACACTTTCTCAGATTAACAACCAGGACACAGCACACAAAGAAGGAAAAGAAAGCTGACATTGTGTAAAGAAGCTGCAGCCACACCTGCTTTCACCTGCTGTGTAGGTGTAAAACTCAGTGGAATTCCAAGTAAACTGCAAATTTTACTGACACACACATACACACACATGTGTGGACAACTACCTCTATGATTCTCAGGAAAATGCCTGATAACGGTGTAGGTGTGTCCAATGTTCCACGTCATATATCAGAGGTGATTTAAAGGTGAAGAGGCCAGAAGCTACAGGCAGTACAGTGCAACACTGTTCCAATTTTCCATACCGATCCTCGCCTTTTTTATATACTCCTATCATATTTTCAAACAGATTTTCAAACAAAGGAATGAACCTCTGCACTGAACATCCAATGTATTGCTTTTCTCACGTCAGCATTTGATGACCTGAGAATGAGAACTGGTTGTTTTGTCCTGAGTAGGAACAAAATTTGTCTATGGAAGATTCAAAATGCTTAAATAAAAAACAAATCAAGCACAGACTCCTCTCCCTCTCCATCTGTTCGCATTTCTGTCCCATTAATGCTTGTTACTAACTCGGCTTCTTCTCTTTCCTGTAGTTTGGTGCTTTCTCATATCTCTCCTCTGTGATTGTAAACCACCTGCTGCCCCATAATCTCATTAATTATTATGATTAGTCTTATTATTAGTCTTACTATCATTAGTTTATTATTAGTTAATGTTTGTATTATCATTAGTCCTATTACTAGTCCTGTTACTGTCCTCTTCTTCTTCTTATTAGTCTTGCTGTTATCATTGTGAGGAACGTGCACTGTGCTATGTTCTCTTTCCTCCTGCTCTTTCTTGCTTGTTAGCTCTGTTCAGCAGGTTGTTCAGTTAAGACAGTTTGAAGAATCTGACTCACCACATCACATCAAAAACCAAGAAAGATCTGGAATAACAATACAAAGATGTTGTCGTGTGAGAAAATAATATAAATGTGTTAAAATGTGCCGTGTGCATGTGGTCCTCAGTGGTTACTACAGTCCCATATACACACTACCAGAGAAGATAGCAAGCTTGTACACTGTGCAAAATTATTTCGTCTGTAAAATAACATATATATAGATATAATATCATTTTTTCTTGGATTGAATTGATAAATACCGGAGCCCAGCTCCTGACTGATGCAGGGTGCTAACTGTCCAGCTGGGTCCTTCTTGAGTCAGTCACAGATGTGGTGTAGAGGACTTCCTGGATGAAAGCTAGGACTTGAAAGAGTTGATGACAGAGGAGAAGGAGAATGGGCTGAACTTGTATCCTGTCCCGCTGTAGAACTTACTCTGAAACTCCACCCTGACAGACCAAAGCACATGGAGACAGAGCTCCATGTAAAGATGAAATACATCAGAAAGTGTGTGGTATAATATAAATGTGTGTGCGTGTGTGTCTCACCAGTGCAGGCGGAGGGCATGTAGGAATGCTGACATTCCCTCCATCACCAGGAGGATGGAGACAGTGAGTGTAGCAAAAAGGGAGAATATGACAGCCAGAACTACAGATCCCAGCATGCCTCGCCAAGAGAGAGAGACGCGCATCACCATCATCCACAGCACGTCTGACAGCTCTGACAGGAGAGTATGACAGGTTGATACACATGCTGGGTAACACTTTACAATATGGTACACAAAACTGGGAGCAGTTGGTGAGGAACGACCTGATACATGAAGGACTCTTCATTAAGTAGCTCCTGAGTGAATAAGTAATATAATTTTTGCAATGATTGGTCATAAAATGCCTCCAAAAGCTAAAGGGGGTAAGAGGGGAAACAAAATAAGATCATTCATAAAAATGCAGAAAAAAGGTGAAGGAAAAAAGAGAATAGACTATTTACAGTGTAGGTTCACCTTAACAATAAGAGGGTTGGTCTCATGTATCAGCTCCCTTTCTCAAAACAGTTACACCCAAAACAGGCAGTCAAACAATAATCAGGCACTTTAGGTCCATAATTCAAAGAGCGGGAAATGTTTCTGCCCCAGAATGCTCAGTGTGCAGAGAGACAGTCCTTAATTATGCACCATCATGTCCTTAGACATCCTGTTTATGATAGATACAATCAGTGTATACGCTAAAAATCTATACTGAAGATCCAACGCGTAGCTGCTGGTTAAAGAGTGAACTCTGAAAACACAGTGGTTTTACAAACTAGGCTTGTGTAGAGACTGTGTGTCAGGTGTGTGCACATCTGGATACAAATTACAAACAGGAGCTACTACAGGTACAGCTGCATCTGCCAGATCATCTGCATGTGTGTGTGTGTGTGTACATGTTCGTCGATGGTTGTGTGGACAACGTTTGTTTGGAAACCATCGTTGTGAAGACATTTTAACGTTGCATAGACATTTTAGCACTTGTGTGGACTAGTGTCTGAAGGCTGAGACTTGGTTTTAGGGGTAGGGGCTAAGGCATGCATTATGTCCTCACAGAGATAGTAAGACACCAGTGCATGTGTGTGTGTGTGTGTGTGTGTGTGTGTGTACACTCACGTGCGTGTGCGAGGCTGAGGGCCCACAGTCTGAGGTAGGAGGCCGTATTGGAGATGCATCCAAGACAGTATTCTATGGTGTGGATGGCCTGATGCATGAACGCCTCAACTGCATCAAATTCCTACAGCAAGAAAAACAGAAAAGTGAGTCTGTATGTGCATGTGTGTGTGAGTGTGTGAGTGTGTGATGAGGCTTTTTCTTTCATGTTATTAATCCTCTGATACAGCAGCAGGACCCAGCAGTAAGAAAGCTAGTCAAACCCACATCCAGGAACACAACCCCCCCCACAAATGTCTGCCCTGCTTCCCTTGTGTACGTGGTCTGTGTGCTCCCTTCCCTGTGCTAGTTCCTTTTGTTTAAAGTTTAGGTCTCTTCTTGTGTGTCTGACTTTCTGTGTATTGACACATTTTCGGAGGAAAGACATTTTGATTTTACAACTTGACTGTCTCCAGAGTTGTGCACTTGAGTCCTCGGTCTGTGTGTAACAGTTGTAGCAGCACACAGTTGCAGGCTGCGTTTGGTAGCACTCTGCACCACGCTACTGTTCAGGAAAACAGAGCTGGCAGATTGTTTATACACGGGACACTTCCTGTTGTGAAGCACTTACAGTTTTCCTGAGTTTTCCCTCAGAGCAAACCTATTGTTGATGGACTGAGTGTCAAATATGAAGACAGCAAGACAGCAAGTCTGCTGCCAGCACCAGATAATGTCTTTTAAATTTTGTTTTCAGTGTTCATGTGACAAATTATTTAACTGTCTATAATCCATAATCACCTGCAGATAAATACCACTGCAGTGCCACATGTACAGTGAAAGTAAATTAGAGATGAAATTAGAGTTTATATTTAATTCAGCCTAGATTGATCTGTTTTATATTGGAAATGTCACAGTGAGGAAATAAGGTCTTGTTTTGTTTTGTCCTGTGCTATGTTGTCTTGTGCATTCCGCTTTTATTTTGTAATCTGTTCTCCCTTTGTGTTCCAGGTAGCTTGCCCTTCCTCTTGTGTTCCTGCCAGTCTGATTGTCTTCCCCGCCCTGATTGTTTCCACCTGTTCCCCATTACCTAGTGTCTATATATTGTCTGCGTCTCCCTTTGTTCTGTGCCAGTTCGTCCTGTCTCTCGATAGAAGAACCAGCGTTTTCCTCAGGTCTTGTCCACAGTTTACTCTTTCTAGCCATTGTCTAGTTTTGTCAGTACTTTGTTTGGTTTGTTTCTTTATCAAGTATTTTTCCTCGCTAAGAGTGATTTTGTGTTTGGACTTAGTCTTTCATTTTTCTAGTAGCTTTTCCTCGCTAAGAGTGATTTTGTTTTTTGTAGTCTTTAATTCTGTTTGTTGATTTTTGCCTCGCCACGAGAGAATTTTAGTTTGTGAATAAAGACTGTTATTTTGAAATACTTGTTGAGTCGTGCATTTGGGTTCAAACCTAGCACAGTCGTGACATTACGAACTGGCCATTATGAACCCAGCCGACTCTGATCATCTGGCGGCGGCCATTCGCTCCCAAGGCACCCGCCTGCAGCAACAGGAGGACCAGATGTCCTCGCTACTGCGTGGGTTGCAGGAATTAGCAACCAGCCATGAGAGATTTCAAGCCACCATGTCTTCAAGGATGAACGACTTGGCTATCAACCTCCTATTTTTTCAGACACCGAAAAGGAGATCATCGTCCCATCTGCCCATGCCATGGTCCGGCGCTGCCGCCGCATCTGGGCAGCCGCCCGGAAGGTCCTGCTCCGCAGCGTGGATCGCATGAAGAGGGCCGCTGATCGGAGGCGGCGACCTGCCCCGGCGTACCTGCCTGGCCAGAGGGTCTGGCTCTCGACACGGGACTTACCCCTCCACGTCATCTCCAGGAAGTTGGCCCCACGGTTTGTGGGGCCTTTCCCGGTGTCCAAGGTGGTTGGTCCTTCAGCGGTGAGACTACGGCTGCCCAGGTCCCTGAGGGTTCATCCCACCTTTCATGTTAGTCGGGTTAAGCCTGTCAAGGAGAGCCCCATGGTTCCTGCGGCCAAACCTCCTCCACCTCCCCAGATGATCGATGGTGGTCCTGTCTACTCCGTCAAGTCCCTTCTGGCTGTCCGCAACAGGGGCCGGGGCAGACAATTCTTAGTGGACTGGGAGGGCTATGGACCTGAGGAACGGTCGTGGGTTCCTGCGAGCTTTATCGTGGACCCTGACCTTATTACGGACTTTTACGATCGGCACCCACAGGTACCAGGTCCGTCAGGAGCCGTCCCTAGAGGGGGGGGGTACTGTCACAGTGAGGAAATAAGGTCTTGTTTTGTTTTGTCCTGTGCTATGTTGTCTTGTGCATTCCGCTTTTATTTTGTAATCTGTTCTCCCTTTGTGTTCCAGGTAGCTTGCCCTTCCTCTTGTGTTCCTGCCAGTCTGATTGTCTTCCCCGCCCTGATTGTTTCCACCTGTTCCCCATTACCTAGTGTCTATATATTGTCTGCGTCTCCCTTTGTTCTGTGCCAGTTCGTCCTGTCTCTCGATAGAAGAACCAGCGTTTTCCTCAGGTCTTGTCCACAGTTTACTCTTTCTAGCCATTGTCTAGTTTTGTCAGTACTTTGTTTGGTTTGTTTCTTTATCAAGTATTTTTCCTCGCTAAGAGTGATTTTGTGTTTGGACTTAGTCTTTCATTTTTCTAGTAGCTTTTCCTCGCTAAGAGTGATTTTGTTTTTTGTAGTCTTTAATTCTGTTTGTTGATTTTTGCCTCGCCACGAGAGAATTTTAGTTTGTGAATAAAGACTGTTATTTTGAAATACTTGTTGAGTCGTGCATTTGGGTTCAAACCTAGCACAGTCGTGACAGGAAAATGAAAAGAAAAATATTTAAAATGCCTGCAGATGATGTGACAATGTAATGGCTGTCTGCTTAATCTTTATATTCTCACATAAAAAGGAGCCTTGTTTTTAAAACAACACTCTTTAGTTTTTGGAACACTTCATTAAACAGTGTGGACAGGTTTGGACATGTCAGTGTCCAACACACCTGTAGAAAATATAGAATCAGTAATCAAATCAAGTGTAATGTGAACATGAGCACAGAGAGCTCTGTGGTTATTTTGCAACAGTCTGGTCCTGGGAAGGTTTAACCAGCAGTTCTGCTGTGTGTGATTGTGTAATTGTGTTTTATAGGTGACAACATCACTGTGAAAGCTGTGAAGAGTCCCCTCTCCCTCATGCAGTCACGAAAATAACCTCAGGGCACTGCAGGCAAATACAAAACTGGACATGTGGAGGACTCTGTCCTGGGTGGACGGGGGTGATGGGCTGTGTCTGGGTCAGTGAGCAAAGAAGGAACTGTATATATTTGGAAGGTGTATTGACTTTGATGGGAATCTTAGTGAGCTACAAAGATGTGACACATACCTGAAATATAGAGATATTGTCAGGTTTCGCCCTGGGAGCCAGGCCGGTCTTATTTCGTTTATTTAGTGTTTCCTGTTTTGTAGTGTTTTGTTTATGCTTTAGTTTCCGGTTGTTCACTGTTTTTCCCTCTCGTTCCAGGTGTCTTGATTTCCCTCTCCTCGTGTGCTCCTTCCACCTCCTGATTGCCCTCCCCCACTTAATGTGTTTCACCTGTGTGTAATTGTCTCTCCTCCCCCTGATGTATTTAAGTCCCCGTCCTCCAGATTGTCTTGTGTGTTCTTCGTGTTCTGACCAAGCTTTCCAGTGTTCGTTCCAGTGTGTTTATTGTGTATGACCTCTGCCGTGATTTGTTTGGACCTCGAGCTGCCTATCCCTTGTTGTACCTCTGCCTTCGTGGACTGACTTTCTGTGAACCGATCCTGGACTGATTAAACCATGTTGATACTCCTGAACCCTGACTCTGCGTCTGTGTCCTCTCAACTACTTACCTCAGCCCTGACAGATATTGTTGAGTTTCTTTCTAGAAAGTTATCAGAGCTGGTTACGCTGAAGAAAGAAACACAACTGACGCTGCACTAAACAGCTGATACTGAGAGGAGACCTCAGACTGACTGTGGCAGGCCCCTCTGCTGAGGACGGACTCTCACGTGACCTGCAGTGAATTTAACTGGACACAGTGTTTAGTTCTCTTCACACGTCTGAGGTTGTTTCCTCACCTCTTCCTCCTCCTCCTGTCGTCTTCTGCCTTCTTCCAGGTCTCCCAGCAGGGCGTTGATGGAGCTGGTGTCTGTCACCACTGACCGCTCTCTAGACTGAAACAAATACACTTGCTCACCTACACACACGCACTATAACCAAACGTACACACCGTATTCACAAACACTGGAGCACACACAAGTATGTTATGTTATTCCACAGTGTCTTCTACCTGCTGGGTTTGAGATTAGCTCCAGCAGAAAAGACTGCTTTGTATTTACTGTTCATCAGGCTTCAGCACACAGGGACACCTGCAGCAGTCTGGCTCTTCCTCATGTTTCTGATCAAAACCATTAAAATAAAGTCCAAATGGATCTAACTAGCTCTGGATCTAACTAACTGCACTGATCATTAACTATACAACTACTGGTGAGCCTGTACAGATACAGTGTGTGTGTGTGTGCTACTCCCCCATTCACACACTTACTGCTGTGCACTGACCGCTGTGATAGTAACACAGGTAGAGAGGTTTCCCTAGCAACAAGACAGGAACTGATGCCAGAACCACGAGCATCACCGCTCTCTGGATGATCCACTGCAGGAGGAGAGAGAGAGAGTGAAGATGGGGAGAGGCTGACTGGCCGATAGGTGAGAGAGTTCTGTCTCAACAGAAGTGTGGCTCACCTGGTGTGGGTGCAGAGGCAGGGAGTCCTTGCTGTCAGTGAAGAGAAGCATGTTGATGAAGTGCAGGAGGATGCTGGGAGCTCGGTCCGACTGCCCCGGCCCGTAGGCCAGCCACTTGTAAACAATCAGAAACACCAGGTAGCCAAACAGGCCGAGCATGAAGACCAGCTCAGGGAGCAGGACCAGGAACACACTCACCCACTGAGCTCTGTGTCTGCAGGCAGACAGGTGGAGGGAGAGAGGGGAGACGAAGACAGAGACCTTCCTTTGGACATGTCCCACACACTGTAGTAGGTTAATGAAAGTACTTTGTGTTTTCAGTACCTGTAGTTGAAGTAGGACAGGCAGACTCCAAAGGTCATGTGAACAACTCCGATCACTATAGACATCTTCATCTTATAGGAGTTGAGAAAGGACAAGTGGTTGTTTGCTAGATGCCAGATCTATAGGAGGAGAAGGAGAGAGGGATGGAATCACAGGGAGAGGGAGGGAAAGAAAATAACAACAGGAGGGGAGACAATGATCAAACAAGCTGCAAAGGAAGGGATAAGACAAGGAGAAAAAGAGGAGAGAAGGAAAGGATGGAAACACAGAATAATAAGATGAGAAAATGGTAGAAAGAAGAAAAGCATAGCAAGAAAAAACTGAAAGGAGGAAAGAAAAGAATGAGCAGAGGAGAATGGCTAAGAACAAAAGGGAACCAGAAGTACTGCATGGCGGTGGTATGCCTTCGCATGGTTGGGTGTCTGTTTGTAGCAGATGTAGAGGTTATGGGTGTTTTGTAGTGATAATGGCAGTGTCTGGGAAGGTTCGTGCTGGGTGTTCACAAGCAAAACTTACACAAGATCACAGTCTTGGAAAAATAAATCAAAAGTTGTGAAACAAAAAGCGAAAGAGTAGAAAAAAGAAGAGAGCTCAAGTAGACACTGGACTGATACCGGGTCGATTCCGAAAGGGTACGGCCCCTGGAAGACTCCTGTGACATTGGGGTCCAAACTTAGATACAGGCTCCCTCTGAGGGTTTCATCACTACAGACACATCAGAGACGTCATTGGACAGATATCAAGCATACGTCTCCGTGTTTGTGTGTGTGTGTGTGTGTGTGTTCCTTGTCACCTCCAGTTCATAGGTCTCAGATGCCATCCTGAGGGGAAGGTGCTGAGGCCTCTGCTGAAACAGTCATTATAGATCGCACCAGTGTAGACTGAGAACAGGCCCATTAATAAGATCAGGTAGCGGCCGGCATACACCATCTCCCACATCTGCTTTCTCACACACACACACACACACACACACACACACACACACACACACACACACACACACACACACACACACACACACACACACAGGCACAGTAGAATGAGAGGAAGGGAAGAAGGGAGGACTGTCAGAACAAGCTAAACACACATGTTCAAACAGTAAAGGTGCTAAAACCAAAACAAGAGCTTTTTAACCTCTTTTGAGTGCATTGCAATTAATTGAGTTGTGTATTTCTCAGTGGGTTCAGCTCTGTGAGCAACACTCACAGTTTCCACTTTGCATCAGAATGATAATGCTACTTTATTTATTGCATTTAAAAGGAAAGTGTTTTGTGTGCTGACTGAAATGAGATTTCAGAGTGTGTTTAAATGCACCACCGAGTGCTGTTTCCAACCATGCAGGCCGCATCACTGCTGGCTGCAGTGATAATGTAACTTAAAGGCTGGGTTTGGTTACTAAATACTGACTGTGAAGGGTTAGCTTCAAGTCTTTGCAAGTTAATTTTCACAGTGTTCATAATACACCTCACAGTGAAAGTACAGTCAGGTACAAAGTGCAAGTAAATAGTCAGCAAAGTAGAGTATATGCAGACTGTTCAGTCTTTAGGTAAAGTGATGCATGCAGAAGTGAAAGGATGTATATGTATTAAAGATGGATTTCTATTATACTGAGACACAACACAACACCATGTCTGAAAGATGCTCCGAATATTTAGAGTCTGTGTAAGAAATCTACTCAGCCTCAGAGTCAGAACTACTGACTTAACCCTGTGAGACCTGAACTATGAAAGAATGGTCAGAAAATTCTAATTTTTCAAATATGAACTCTTTATTTGTCCCTTTGACAAAATGTAAAAAAAAAAAATTAAAAAAAAAAAATTCTAAGTATATTTTTTGTTTGTATCACACATGTCAAAACATTTAGAAAAGTGAGGAGTGTCTACCAGGAGTCAGTATACGAGCATTAGAGTTCATCTAAAAGGGTTAAATGCAAAGTTTATGCTTGATGGTGATGCAATGAGTCCCAGAAATGTGGGTATCATATATGATACGTACGGGCTCACAGGGTTAAGGAAAAAAAATCCTCAGTATCACAAAATCTACCAAGACAGCAGCTATTCCATTTCTTCCATGTGTGTGGATCATCACCTCATTTCCACTGTGTGCGTCCTTGTTGTCCCGCAGGATCATCCAGAGAGCAGCCGCGGCCATCAGCAGACCATGGCCCACATCTCCGAACATCACAGCAAACAAGAAGGGGAACGTCACCATAGAGTAGACAGCTGTTTACACACACACACACACACACACACACACACACACACACACACACACACACACACACACACACACACACACAGTTACGTAAACCAATGGTTTACGGGCATTTTACAGATATGTGCAGGTATCTGTGTGTGTGTGTGTGATTACCTGGATTGATCTCCCTGTATCTGGGGACTCCATAGGCCTCCACAATGCTTTGGAAAGCAGATGTGAAGGAGTTGGTGGTGAACAAGGTGGGAGGGGGAGAAGAGGAGGAAGAGGATGGGAGGCGGTTGTAGAATGAGTCCACACCACTCGCACTTCTCCTCTGATGGGGGGGTTGAGAAGAAGATCAGAAACTGTGAGGAGACAGAACCGGACGTGTCTGACATGTCCATGCTCACCGTTCCTTCAGTGAGAGCACTCTGCAACAGCAGCAGCTTCCTGACTGGACACCAGGCCTCTGCTATCAAACAGCTGTCTGTGACAGAGGGACTGCACAGGTTCAGGACTGTATGGACCGCTTTACACTTCCCCACCCGCACCTACAGGCAACAGGAACGCATACTGATGACAGGATGCAGGTTGAAGAATGAATGAATGAATCTAACCAATAAGCAAATAGCACTGAAACACTCTTGCTTGGTGCTATACTGCTGATCAGCCATTATAAATTATGATTAAACTATTATAATACTGTGCATCTACAGGTGGTTAAATAACAATAGAAGTGGTGCGTTCGCACAGGAAAGTCTTAGTTCATGGGCCTCCAGTACTGGTTACTGTTTAGTTGTTGCTGTTTTTGTCTTTTAAAATGTTTTCTTTCCTTTAAAAAAAAACAAAACATCATCTATCACTCTTCCTCTTTTCCAAGCCTCAATGTTCTCAGCCTTTAGCAAACATCAGTTTCTAACACTCAAACTACACAAAACACTGGCATCAGAAAATTCTGAAAATCCTCAGATTCTGTTCAACGATGTTATCTTCCAACAGAAAATGTGTACTGCAGAGCACTGCCACCTGTGAGTGTGAAGTACCTTCCACTGTGGCAGGACAGACACACAGCGGGACAGCAGCTGCTGCAGATAAGTCTCGGTCTGGGACAGCACCTAGACAGAACAAGGAAAATACAACAAGACTGTTTAGTCGTACTGGGATATCCTGCTCCAGCAGAGTTTTGAATGCTCACTGAACCATTTGAGAAGTTGTACTAAGTTGTTTTAAATGTTACACTTCTAGTCAAGACTTTTAAGACAAAATAACTGATTTGATAGTATCTGTTTGTCCAGTATCTGTTATTAAAGTGGACGCTCTGCCTCACCACTGTGATGTCCTCTATTCTGGTCTGCAGACCCTTCAGGACTTCTTGTCTCTCCTCCACATTCTCTGGGTACGTAAATGTGTTGGTATGGAAACTAAACAAAAAACAAAGAGAAGAGCATCACAGAAGAGAAAAGAAGCTGGCCTTCCATTATAAACTGGACACCATGACAGACTGGGAGGAATGTTCTGACGGACCAGTCACAGATTTTCTTGACTTTGTGACCAAGGGTGTCGCCCCAGTACGAGATGAGAAAAACCATCCACTTCACCATTTCACCCTGGGAGCAGAGGAAGAGCAGGAATGATTATACAGATGATAAAAAGAAATTGTTTAATGTGACACAGATTTAATCTGATGTCAGTAAAGACACAAGAGAGGCTCATGCTATTGTAATGTAATCCAGCGGTACAGCTCTGTCTCTAGTGGACTGACACTAAAATAATACATGATATCAGAGCTGGATGGGTGTACAGAGGGATTTTACAGCTGTGATGGTATCTAAGAAAATAAATGAATGAATATCGGCAGTGTTTCTTTTTCCACAGTGCAACAGAAACAAAGGAATCAAGTCAGCTCTACCGTTTCAGGTATCTCCAGACTCTCCTCCATCTCTTGGAAATCAGCGATGATGTAGCCCTGACAAGCTCGCCACAGCAGCCGCTCAAAGGCTGACACCTTCCATGGATGGACCACCCCCGCTACAAAGCTTTAAGGTGGACAGAGAAGGTGCCAAGTTCTACAAAATCTCAGACAAATTCTTTAGTTTGAAAAAGTGATGCATGTTCCAACCTGAGGTGCATATCATGACCATAGTCCAGCAGTGACGATGTGTCCAGAGAGGGAGGAGGAGGAGGAGGAGGAGGGGGTGTGACCTGAGAATACACACACACACACACACACACACACACACACACACACACACACACACACACACACACACACACACACACACACATTTCAGTGGAACATTTAGGCCAAAAAGGAAAAATGAGAAATGACAAACACCCTCACACTTTGTACCTGTGACTCAGTGAGGGAGTGTGTCCGAATAAGTACCCCACGATACTGACTGAGCTGGACCAGCTGACTCCTCAGACTGTCCCTGTTCTTTGACACCTGTGAATGGAAAACAGGGTTAAGGAGCAAGAGCATAAAATGAAACAGGAACAAGAACACAGACACACACTGGAACAGGGGCAAAGAAACAAGGACAAGCAGGAAAACACGATGGTGGACCTGATCACAACAAAGACCCAGAAACAGAAAAACAAGGTTGTGTGAGTGTGTGAGTGTATGTGTCTAACCCCTGCACAGAGTGTGCAGTTTAAGACACACCTCTCTTAGTTCTCTGGCCAGTCGTTCACTTTCCTCTTCTATCTCTAACAGCTCCCTGGGCTGAGGGGCTGATGGGGCAGGACTCTGAATGGTCAGCGGCTCAGTCAGAGGAGGAGACAGGGAGCGACTGATCTCCTGCTCCAGGAAGGCTGGAGGGCAGGGATCAACATGAAGGAGTTAGACAAGACTGGGTGAGGAAGTGTGAGGAAGAGAGTAGCTGAGATGTATCTTGCACTGTTTTCATCAGCCTTTTGAACTGCTTAAGTTTAGTTTAGTTTTTTTTTTCCACATATATAACAGCTTAGAAAACAGGCAATATAAATAAAACACATGTGACAGGAAAGGTCAAGAAGCCACAGGCTTATACAACAAACCTCATCTCGTCATCTCAACTATTAAAAAAAAATTAAATTCAGAAATACAACAAAAAAAAATCCCCCAAAACACATGAGTAAAAAAAAAAAAAAAAAACAAAAAAAAAAAACAAGATCAAATCAGGAGACAATCATGTGACTGCCTTCTGCATGGGTGAGATGAGATGGATCCTGGTCGCAATCTGGGTCAGTCTGTGTGATATCAGTTCAATTTCATCGTGTGAGGAGCGTGAGGTGAATTGTTTAGCTTTACAGTAAATGGACGAAAAGAAAAAGAAAAGTTCTGGAAAAGTATAGAGGGAGTCACCTTATTTTGAAGTACTGGTGTCCATATATAATCAGTTGTTACACTGAGA
Organism: Toxotes jaculatrix; assembly: GCF_017976425.1. Taxonomy (NCBI): domain Eukaryota; kingdom Metazoa; phylum Chordata; class Actinopteri; family Toxotidae; genus Toxotes; species Toxotes jaculatrix. Next base: position 27,287,994 of record NC_054397.1, on the reverse strand, counting down.
CAATGATTTTTCTGCATGCATCCTCCTCTGTTTGTGAACTATACACACAGACTGCTCTCCAGCTGATTAATCAGCTCTGCTGTGTGAAACAGGCCCAGGTGATCCTCAGATGCAGCACTGAGGTCTTTTAGCTTAGAGATGCATTTGGTGAGGATAACTGGTGCTTGCTGTTTAGAGTTCATATAGAAAAGAAAATCTGTTTTGTTACTTGTGTCAGGCAGAACATTTTATTGTTCTTTAAAGTTGTTCTACTACGTGTTTCCATCAGTTATTTAATGAATAAAAATGGTTAATTTTCATCTCAGAAAGCCCAAAATGGCACAGTGTAAAGGGGCCTTAAGGCCATCAGTATGCTTCATCAGAACAGTTGGTTCTGACTGTTTTCTAAATATTGTCTCTTTTCACAGTGTGAACTAATCAAAAGCTGCTCAGAATTAGTTTGAAGTCTGGAATGGGGGAGACAGCTGGCATCTCTTCTTTATGTCTACTCGTTACTCACCAAACGTCTTCTCCATCTCCTCACACCTCCTGACCTCATTCACAAATTTCCTCTGGAACAAGTTGACATGAGGGTTCAGCTAGGTCAGAGAGGGACACAGAGAGGTGGGAGGACAGACGCGGAAAGAGTCAAACGCATTTATCAAAAGAAAGATTAATGAGAAGGATGAGGGATGATGAGGGATGATTTTATTAGGATTTCACCATTCATTTAGGTTGTGCCCCATTAATAACAACAAACTTGTAGTTTGTAAAACTAATATATGAATATATATCCTGGATGCTCTCCATGGATCCTAGAGTGCAAACTGATTGAGAAATTCCAAATGTGTCATTGCTCAGATGTCAATAACTCACATCTCTGAACTCCAGCAATCCCAGTTCTCCCAGTTCGCTAACACAGTTGTAGACTGATTCAGACTGGAGGAAGAGCTGGACCAGACACACCTCTTCGCTTCGCAGCAGCAATCCCATGACACCCACCTGAAGAAAGAGAAGGTCCTTATGGTCTGGTATCTCAAACATTGTGACTTTCTTCTCAAGTCACTGTCGTCCTGGTATCCAACTACAACTAAACAGTTGGATTTGATGTTTCAACATAATCTGGTAATGATTCATATTCAGAAAATACACAGATCAGGCAAAGACTTTACCTGAATCCTTACTGGAATTAATTTTACATGAATGTAAAATGCTGAACTGTTATTTTTGTTGAGAATTTATTTTCTGAATGCAAAGCTGATTTCCAGAATACGTTAAAACGTCTTCACCACTGAGTCAAACCCAAGGATTATTAGTTAGTTCGGATTATTAATTAATTAGTTGAAAACCAGGCTAAATTCAGTTTTCAGGTCTCTCAGCAGATGTAACCACACAGTATGTGAAGGTTAAAGAAGTGTCTGCAGCTTCCATCAGTACATCTGCAGGTCTAAAGCTAGAGATGAATCTCCACTGTTGCTTTGTCCATGAATTCCAGTAACCACCTACAGTCACTCACTGTCTGTTTACAAATACCAGTAATAAATTAAAATACACTTCCTACCTGATTATCCTGATTATTTCTGAGTCTGCTGCAGCGCAGACAGTGGCTCGGTGGAGCGGACAGGAAGAGATTTGGAGGGAAGCTCTAATCACAACCGCATGAAACCTATCTTCATTCATGTGTCCGAAGGCGGGAGTCACAGTAACTGAATTTAGAGAGAAGAGAGGAGGAGACAGTGAGGACGAGAAAGGCAGAGGACATGAGAGGGAACTGGATGCTGTGTAGATGACACATTAACCAAAGCTTTTAGGGGTAACAGCTGTACCACATATTTCTATCCACCTCTTTAGTTTTCCACACCTCTAAGGAATTATTTGTCTGTGTACTGGCAAAGTCGAGACCACGTTAGAAGCAACTTTATCACAGCAACTGTCTAAAGCTTGATCTGTGTAGGCCTGTCATGCAGGGCTGTAGTTATATTTGAAATCTACCCTTGTCCTCCCATAAAAAAAAAAACTGCCCCACAGACTCATTATGAGCCATCGTTATGTTTTACTGTTCAGCGACATCTAGCGGCCGTGTGATGACAGCGTCAGCCTTTTCAGCAAACGGCTGAATTTTACTCATGCATGTTGTCATTCAGCCAATCAGGCTTCAGCAGTAATAAATGACCGATGAAATAGGAAACAATCACACGGGTTCAGCGTGGAAAATTCACTCATTCATCACAGCTGAAAGTTATGATACAAAGATAAATGACAGCTGAAATTTAGCTCAAATATTTCTTCATGTAGATTCACCTGCTTTTTCTGCTGCTCAGCATAGTAAACACCTCTTATACATTTAAGAAGCTTCATTTAAATATAAATCAAATCAAATAAACTTGGTACTATAATAAAATGTTCCTTTCTCTTTATTTGCAGGTTGTAGACTAATAAACCTAAAGGCTACGTGCTCCGTTAAAGGCAGTGGGAGGAGTGAGGTGCAGAGAGGTTTATCGTCCTGAGTACTATTGTCCTAATCCGTTCTTAGAGGATAGAGGCTTAGTGGAACCTCAGGTTAGGTTGACCACAAATATTAGTTCAGACAGACCCATCCATTCAACCAGGACCTTCTGTTCGCCAGCACTTTGATGCTTTTTCCTTATTTTAAGTCACGTTCATGCCCGCGTCTCTCTCTCTCTCTCTTTCGCTCTCTCTCTCCGGCCCTAACAGCTGACCCCCGGTCAGATCTCCTGGATTAATTGAAGGATCTATTCGTTTCCACGGAGCTAATTTGGAGGCCATTTTAGTAGCTGCTGTAGGCTAGAGGGAAAAAAAAAGCATTGTTGTGATCTTGTCTTTTCGTATCTATTTATTTACTGACATTTTAATTTGAAGCACCAACTACTCCAACATGAAGGATCGACTGGCGCAGCTGAAGGAGGTAGGCAGAGTTTCTCTCATACTGGCCCTGCGGGGCACCTGTTGCCAGCACAGGCCCTGATGGACCTTCTCTTCAGCCTCTAATATGGTTCTGTACTAAGAGCTCACTCTGCCTTACAGTATGTGTGTATGTGTGTGTGTGTGTGTGTGTGTGTGTGTGTGTGTGTGTGTGCGGAGGCACCGTCTGGATATGTTTCTAATGCCAGCTATTTGAAACAGAAGAAGCAGCAGATTCGACACAAACAGTACAAGAGCATATGTTCAAATATGAGCTCATTCTTGGTAATTGTTAGACAAGAACTTTGTAAATTACTTTAATTATTTTAAAATAGGCCTATCTCCTCCGTAACGTTCAGCCGTAATATTCAGCATGTGATTTATGAATGTCTGCTATCATGTAACCCTGAGGAGAGTGGTGAGATGACCTGAATTTGAGGCGTGCACAGCTACGCATTCACTTTACCTGCAGGCCTCACGCGACAGCAGCACGCACCTGCTGTCACAGAGAACTGTAGGCACGTGCAGCCCCCCCAAAAAAATATGACTCTTGGTCACTTTAAAGCTGGAGTCCAGTGTGGAGAGGTGACCGTGTAACTGCTGTCAGGGTCCTTTGTTTAAAATAGATTGTTGTGTTTTTCTGTGTCTTAAAGATGTTGGACGACTCTGAATGTTCTGTAGTTATTCTGGGAAACCTGTGTGTTTCTGAGGTAGAGCCCCCCACCCTTTCTTTTTTAACTTGTGTACATGTGTGTGTTTTGCAGAAAAGTGATGCTGGAGGTGATGACACTGCGGTTCCTGTGGAGAATGAGGCTTTTATGGATGATTTCTTTGCTCAGGTATTGTCTGCCTGTCTGTCTATTCCTCCCATTTCTAATGGAAAGCATATTTCCTGATTATTGATCTGTGTGTGTGTGTGTGTGTTACAGATTGAAGAAATCCGTGCCAGCATTGACAAGATTGACGAAAGCGTCACAGAAATAAAAAAACTCTACTCCTCCATCTTGTCGGCCCCCACATCCGACCAGAGTAACGGCCTCTGACACAAACACACACGTATTCAATATTCTCAACTTTATTAGCTCTTTCTTTGTATGAACTCTTGCTGTTAACAGCCTCCCTCTGCCTCCACTCCCTCTTTCAGAAATACAAGACGACATTGAAGCCCTCACCAACGAGATCAAGAAGTCGGCCAACAACGCCAGAAACAAACTTAAGAGTCAGTATTTATTACTGAAAACGTGGTTTGGGTGAAGTGTTTCTTTAAATGCTGACAAACACATCATTCAGTCGATCCTTCACTGTATGTAAATATCATGTTTGACTAGATACTTGACCATAGTCATAGTTATAGTTAATCCATATATATATATTACTGTCGTCTTGTGTTGTGTTTATGTTTATGTAAAAGACAAATTTGAGGCTCTTTCATTTTCACTTCAGTTGCAGCATTGGTTACTTCCTGTCTTCCTGTGTGTGTGTGTGTGTGTGTGTGTGTCAGGTATTGAGCGCCAGCTTGAGTCAAACACAGATGAGAGGGCCTCAGCTGACCTCAGGATACGCAAGTCACAGGTCAGACAGCACAACAGTGAATGGAGTTTATATGAGCCGACTTGTTCAGTGTGTAGACTCAAAGTGCTGATTTCAAATACACAGTGTTTTATGATGTGTCATATTAAATGTAGCAGAGTGGAAGTCCTGACAGTGTAAAGTTCATTATCATCCAGTGTGTGTATTTTCAGCACCATGGACAGAAGCTGACTTTGTCAAGCTTTGACCTAATGAAGCCATGAACAGCTGTCCTCTGTCTGTGCTCTGTCCTCTGTCTGTGGTCACGTGCAAACATTTAGGAAACTAAAAAAAGAATTCAGGAAGCATGTGAGGAACTTACAAAGACTCTTAACTGTTAAAAGATCAGTGAAAAACAGGGATCCAGAGGGGGTCTGGTCTGACCGATGTCACACAGATCAGAGGCAAAATGTTTGTCCATGTGAAGACTTAACCTGAACTGGGACATTTGCAGCACACAGGATTATTCCTCAGCCTCATTCAAACCAAAATTATTTAACTGTAAGCTGAAAACATAAAGATGGTCCCATTGTTTTTTTTTTTTTAAATGACTTTTGGGGAAAACTCCGATATGTTTTACCATTAAACATGTACTTGTGTTTTAAAGTCAGTTAACAGGGCGTCTGTATTCTCCTCTGCCCCAGCATGCTATCCTGGCCAAGAAGTTTGTAGAGGTGATGACAAAGTACAACGAGGCTCAAGTTGACTTCAGAGATAAGAGCAAAGGACGAATCGCCCGACAGCTGGAGATCAGTGAGTGACTGATTATTATATGCTACGGTCACAGAAAAGGACTTTATGATCACAAACAACAAACCTTCATATAGATGCATTGTTGGTGTTGAGCAGATTATGTCTGAGTCACTCTGGACGTTGCTTTAGGAGCCTTTTGCTGCTTCTTCAATCACGTTTCACATCACATGAACACATCTGGATTTTGTACTGTACTTTCCACATGTCACACTCAACCAGCGTCAAAGACGGTTGCTCCCTCAGATATGACCTGGTGATCTGATTGGTCCTATGCAGCACATTTCATTATTATTGCTGTCATTTGAAGCTATAACGTGGTATCTTACGTGTACTACTGTATTCTTATGATCACCACTGCAGCTTTTATATCTGTGTTTAACATTACAATGGCAACCACTGACCGCTTTCATGGTTTGGAACAAGACTCCTGACACATGGTAGTATGCAGCTGATACATGAAGACAGTGACAGGTGTTAAATATGATTGTTCAACATTTATACAAAAGTTTTGTAAACGCACTTTTGACATTTTGTACACTGGGATATGATCATTATAATCATACCTCATAAATCACATGGTAGTCGTATCCATATGGGTCTAATGATCACTTTACACATCACAGGACATAGATTATATGGTTATTACACACACCTGAGACACTTCGGAGTTTACACAGTAAACAACCACAGCTGTCAGTGTGTGCTGTCTCACAGCACTGTCAGGGACACAGCAGACTTACGTTTTATTTTGGTGGATAGTGTGACACTTCCTGTGATGTGCTTCCACAAAGTGAGTTGTGAGACTGGCAGGTATCAGTTCCGTGTGTGTACGCTAGTGGACAAAGACTGGGCTGTTAAATCCACTTGAAATGTGCAGATAATGCTGATATCAGAGGTACAAGTGCTTATTATAGCTACACAGACATATTTGCTTTACTGTCACTTGGTCACACTTCTGTGGAAAGTGTCTCTGCTCAGGCCAGATATTTATTTCAGACACCTTTCTAACTGTCCTTTCTGTCCATCACAGCGGGAAAAACAACAACTGATGAGGAGCTGGAGGAGATGCTGGAAGGAGGCAACTCAGCTGTCTTCACTGCCGGGGTGAGTCTGTGTCTCTGTATGGATGTGTGAAATGTAACTACACAGATGGAGGGAGGACACAGTGAAAGTAACACTCAGCTGACCAATTAGTCCATCATATTTTCAAGCATTTTACCAGCTGAGGGACTGCTGCTTTAAAGTCAAGTTATGGTGACTGGATAATACATGGTGTACGTTATCCATTATATGTACATGCAGTGCAGTCAGCTGTAGTAGATACTCTTTATAACAGACTGTTTACTGCAGGACTGTTTGCTCGCACTCATCAGACTGTGCAGGTGTTCTTCTGTTGTGTCCAGCTCCGGCTGAACTGTCACTGATATTTCATTAGATGTTTAAATGTTTATCATTTTCTCACTGTGCAACTGCATAAAATAGTAAAACAATTCATTGTTCTTATTTTCGTACATGGCCACAATCATAATTTGTTCTCTGCTGGTCTGCTTTTGAAAGTTTACTTTTCGTTTTACCCTACTGTCATTGTCCTGCTGACTGTGTCTCATCTGTCTGTGTTCCTGTGCGTCCCTCCTCCAGATTATGGAGTCTAAGATCAACCAGCAGGCCCTGAATGAGATTGAGGCTCGTCACAAAGACATCATGAGGCTGGAGAGCAGCATCAAAGAGCTCCATGACATGTTTGTGGATATCGCCATGCTGGTGGAGAACCAGGTACACTCACTCACACAGTCACACACATTCAAACACATAACTCTCTACATGTAATAAAACTGGGAGCCCCATTAATATTACACAACATCTGATATGGTTGCTTTATACCTTTATTGCAGCCAAATTTGAGATAAAGAGAGGGTGAAGTTGTCTCTTAGTGGTTGGAATTTCACTTTTTTCTTAATGAAACTGAGCTATACACTTTTTCCCATCTCCTGCTTTGCTGTTGGTGGCTACAGTAAATACAGGACAGCAGACTGAGACCTGATCAGCTCACACAGCTTCAGTTCAGCTTCAGTTCACACACAGCATTACAACATGGATCACTACTGTCTCTGAAGCAGCTTTATTTATTTATTTATTTATTTAGCAGAAACCAAGATTTCAATACAACTAAATGCAGGTTCCTAATATGCATTCTTTACAAATGATCCATAGGCCAGATCAGTTTTACTTTATTAGTCTGGGATCTGATTTTTCAGCATAAATTATAAAACAGCTTTTCAAATAACTTTGTAAAATATGTTACAAATATGTCATTGATTGTATGAGGGAATGATGAAGAACGTCTGGCATGTTCTTCCAGCTCTGTCTTTCCTTCATGCTCACAACACAACACATTCCCACTTACTGTGTTAGTATCACTAACATACACATGTCCCTTGTTATCTGTCCTTCTGTGTTCTCCTCTATCACCTTATTCCATCTTGTCCCGCCCACCTGCAGGGTGGCATGATTGACAGGATTGAGAGCAACATGGACCAGTCAGTGGGCTTTGTAGAGAGGGCAGTGGCCGACACCAAAAAAGCAGCCAAGTTCCAGCAGGAGGCGCGCAGGGTAAGTTGATCCAGCGGTGAGATGGATGTAAGGACCTGCTAAATCATTTGAATGTGATAGCAGTCCCACAGCTGATGGAGTTTCCTATAGGCATTAGCTCCCTCTGACCACTCTTTTAACACCTGAAATGAACACACCTATTGATTCAGGACGTGGAGTTAGCTGTCAGTTAGACAATAAAGACATCTCTGACACCTGTCTTAGGAAGAGGTTGTAGCAGGGTTTACTCCATGAGCCTGGGCACGTGTTTCTTCTTCTCTTGTCACGTACCTGTTTGGGACACAGTTCTCTCCCACTGTGCTCTCAGGATGTTGCTTAGGTTTTGTGTTATATGAGTTCGAAGAAGAAAATGTAGCCTTAATGCTGACTGTAGCTAAAAGTAGAGCCTCACCACATAACCATGTCACTTCACAGTGTGCCATCTACTTCACAATAGACTGAGCCACTTGTGATCTCCTGATCTAGTCACATGATTAAATCCAGTGGAACGTGTAGGGTGACAAAAATGACTCAGACAACAGATCACAGATCTTCTGGTTACAGTTTTTTGTACAGTTGGTTACACAGTCAGCACAGCAGCAGTTCTAAGGTATAGTGATTATGTATAGTGTCGTGATACATTACTGGAATTACTTTAGTTTCATTTCGTGCACTTGGAATTACTCTGTGCAAAAATGTCAACAAAGAAACAAAGAAACAAATTAAAACTCATTGAAGCATGTTGCAGAAGAATACTGTCAGTGTTCTGTTACCAGAGCCTGAGATATGGATCAAGGGTTTTGCTGCATTAGTGCATTTTGGATGTGGCATTAACTGCTGTGCTGTGTTGGTACAGAGAGCTATGTGAAGTCACTCCATAAACACTGTCACTGGCTACACTTGACAGTGTGGAACTAAACTCTCTTTATTATCTGATTTCTCTGACGCATCTCGTCTACTCTCAGCAGAATTTAATTTCCATTTCAGACCATTACTTCATGGCTGTTTATACATTATAAACATTATAAACATATTACATTTTTGTTCATTTCCTGGAGCTTTAAAGAGCTCACACAAATAAAACTTAAAAAAAAAGATAAATATATAAATGTTTGCAGAAAAACAAACCACTGAACATACGATACGATGGCCTATGTAGGATCAATGTGTATCTGTGACTGGTTATCCCTCCTCTGAGCAGATGTGATCAGTCATGTGATCAGTCACATATTCATGTGAGAGTCGCTCTTCAAAGTGTTTTCCACTTAATTAGGAATAATAAATAATAATTAGGAAGAAGTCCCAGGTAAATGTGTCTTAGAGCTCACACTCAGCCAACAACTGCTCTACTCTGATTCTGGTACTTTACACACTTCTGTTGTATATTCTTACAAGCTGGAGAAAGAATGGACCTGGTCTGGATTTGGTCTCGCCCCCTCCTCTGTAACTTGCATTTGTTTTTTGTCATTTAACACCATCTTCCTCTCTGTCTCTGTGTTCTTCTCCCCCGTCCTGCAGAAACAAATGATGATCTTCTGCTGCTGTGTAATTTTGGCCTTGGTCCTCGGATCATTTGTCTACAGCTTCATCAAATAGAATCCCTGCATGAGGCCGCCCACCAGCTGAGCCCACACAGTAGAGGATGAGGCAGAGCAGAACTGTTCTGAGATGGTCACAGGACAGAGCCTGGGCTCGGTTTACTCTCATTTACACTCATTCAACATAGAAATAGAGGCTGCAAACATTTGCATTCTTTCTCAGTTATTTCTGAACAGGCTGTGACAACTTTCTTAACCTTTTCTGGGTCCTCCACATTTCAATTTGGTTTCAGTGCATGTTAATGTGGATAATTAGTTGTGTTCAAATGGAACTTGAGCTTTGAAGAATATCCACCCTCCCATCCTGAGACGTCTGAGGCGAGACCTTTAAAAGACTCCACAGTATTTAGATTGAATTTATCAGCCTCTTTCAGATTGAAGTCAGTGTTCATGGATGTCAATGTTAAAACATCAATGCAATGCAGTCAAATACACCATCTCAGAATGACCTGTCAATGAACCAACGCACCACGAGTCCCAACAGAAACCTTGAATATTACAAGCTTCATAAATGTGAGATGTATTGTAGAGCTGTTAAACTCAATTGTGTTAGGTTGTATAGCTGTGCCTAATGAAGTGAAAATATCAGTGTGTCTCCCACAGAAGCTGTTGTAAGGACATATGGTCCAAAGAAAATGCTCCATGCACTATGAACAGTCATATCCCCCATCTCTTAAGTCCCATTTTGGGAGACATGTCTCTCACCTTTGGCTGTGACCTCAGTATTGTTAACTGTTAGTTGTATGAATTTGAACAGTAGTAGGTGCAGGATTTGTCAGATAATGCAGGTGTGTATGTGCAGGACTTTTCAGGTGTGTTGTTTTTAGATTAGTTAAATCTGCAGAGGGGAAAAAGTGGAAAACTGGACCAGATGGTGGCACTGGATGAAAGGTCAAGGGGTCACCAAGATATTTACCGTTCGTTGTCTAGGTGCCATGAGCAAATCTCGTGTCAATCTGGCCACCAAGTCTGTCCTTGCAGATTATCTGGTTTGTTTTTATTGATTTCTTTGTCCACTTTTTACATTTGAAAAGGTGTCTTCATATGCAGGCCCTGTGTTTCCCTGTCTCCCTTTGACTGAAAGATTCCTTACAAAGCTGTCCAACCTGAATGAATTTCTTAGGTGAACTAGCTTCTCAGATGATTCAAATACAAGATCTGCCTTCACAAATACATTGGGAAGGTTGTTATATGCAAGAAACAACTGAAATGTGTCATTAATGATTAAAGAACGAGCAGCAGTGGTTGTTAACATCTGAGTGAGGTGAAAGTGACCCAGCCTCTGACAGACCTCCCTGTAGCAGGAGTGCGTGACTACCACACCTGCCTGTCATCACGATGCATCTCTGTGAAGTCAGTATCGTAAGTATTGAGACAGCTGTCGTTATTCTTTTGTACATTTGTCTATTATTTGTGTTATGATGTGGAAACCATACTACTGTGCCAATACTTATGCTATCGACTGCATCTAAAGATACAATCCATATCATGTCGTGGATAAGCACCTGCTGTGATTCCATAGTGGGCCTTTGTTCAAATCAGTTTTCAATTTAATGAAAGAAGGAAGTCACTTTCCTTAAGGAATCACATATTGGAGTTTTGATGTTGAACTGATGGTAAGATTACTGATAGTAGATGCTGTATGAGCTGAGAATAGAAGGAAATTCTGAAGGTGTCAGATTAGAAATGGAAATAAACACAGCCCTGCTTTATTTGATTACACTGACACTGCCTTGGGGGTGTTTTACTGCTTCAGGTACTTGTTGTTTGTGTATTTATTACAAAGATTGCTTTCATTTTTAATATGTGTACGTGTGTTTTCCACCTTATTTTTTAAAGGACTACAGCTGTATTTCCAAAGGGGCCGTTCTTGTTTCATGACATGGCTTGACTCTGGTTGGTCTTTGACATTTGCATCCTTCCTCTTTGCTCTAGTGTTGGCTGAGGCTGACCCTGCACTGCAGCTCACTCTTGTGGGGACAACCTGCTCTTAATCCATGCTCAGATTTTATCTTTTGCATTTTTAGCCTTCTTGAGACTCAACATCCACAGTTTGAAACAAGGCTCGAAATAATAAACTGATGCCAGACTCTTAAGGAACTGAGCAGTCTACAACTTAGTGTCAGCAAAATTAAATGGATAAAATATTTGTCTCAAAAATAAGATGGCATGACATCTTTCTACTTACAACCTGGGTTGGTCAGTTTAGCTGTATTATTATTATTTATTTATTTATTTTTTACTTGAATGCATTTGTGTTCTTACCCAGGTTTTCAGCTGGCTAAACGGAGACATGAAAATTTAAACAATCTTAAAATCTTATAATAATTCAAAAACAATATGTGCTGAGTCTGAAGTGTGGAATCTAGGGGACAGGTTGGAAATTAGATAGGACTACTGGTCAACCATGGTTAAATCAGCAGTGGCCACTTATTAGCTTGTGTGACAATTTTGGATAACGTAGTGTGATTGTGTGTGTGTCCTCTTGCTGCGTAGATTATTTACAGCCTGTCACTTCGTAGCAGTTTATAAGGGGAATCATTCTGTTGTAAAAGCCACGTCTTTTGTAGCTCTGTCCACCTCTTGCCGAAAATAAAATGAACCTGTTATTAATTTTGCATATGACTGATCATTTACATTTCGCTCAGTTCGTAGCGCGTTTGGCTTGTTCCTTTCGCTCGCCGTATTCTAGCTGTGCGTGTTTGAAAGACAAGTCTCTGCCACCAATCACAGGAGCCATGCAACATTTTCCAGCCAATCCACAAGCGTTTGCTCGAAGTGCACTTCCATTTATGGACTTGCGGGCACTTCCTCGTTGAGGTGGAGGCAACAAAACGTGTCTCTGCGATGTGAGCCTTTAGGAGGGAAAACACAGGACGTATTAGACGTCACACGTCTCGGATCCGTGCAGGTGCTTGGAAGCGGACGGACCTGTGTGAATATGGGGGTAAGGACTGTAAAACGACTTATATTTAAGGCAATTTGGATTATTTCTTAGTGATGACTAGTTATATTGGGTAATGGGGTGGTGGGCACTGTGGTGTATTATTTCGTGATTGGCTACTTCTCTTGACTGATTGTGTGTTTGTCCACTAGTTAACGTCAGTGGGAGATATTAACCAATAAGGTATAAGGTTGTTTTGGAATTGTGTTGCTATTGGTAGCTTGCGAGCTCCTTTATGCGCCTCTTGTCCAATCACAGTTTACAAATCTTTCACGTGAGTGACACTGCTGTAGTCCAATGAATGCGTTGCCGACAAATCTGTGATTGGTCTAATGTCGGTTTGTGGGCGGGACATGGTGATGTTTTGTGATGGGATCGAAAATGGCGGCTGTTCGGAGACCGCATTAACTTTATACTATGGCAGTAATACAAGCAGCAACATATTACGTCCTTTTGTCGCAGGTTATGGGAGATATTTCAGTGTGGGTGTTTTAATACGACTTCAGTTCATGTTGAGTTTGCTATCGTTATAAGCAGGACGTCTTCCAAAGAGCTAACACGACTAGGAATGGAGAAGGCAAAGAACAAAGCTCGAGTATTCAGAGAGTCTGGATGCTTTGATAACAATCATTTTCTGTAAATTCATACTTCCAATCACTGTAAGACTGTAGTTAGCTTCTTTTAATTTGTCGGGACCGTACATTAAGCTTCCCACATTCTGTTGATTCATCAAATGTGTGTCAACAGTAGGTGAATGTAAAGAAAGCTTAGACTAGGAGCGATAAACGTTAAACCTAGATGAGGTGTAGAGCTCTGCAAAGCCAACAAAGACCGTGCCGTCGTCTCCGTTAATGTTATCTGAGCAGGGAGCTCAGAAGACAGTCACTTTTCTGCTGTTGACTGGCAGCGCACGTGAACACACGCCTTCCTGCTGCTTGTTTACTATCCGGTGGAGCCATGTGGCGTTCAGGTACACCGTAGCTCTGGTCCGATGGCTCTAGTCTAATCTGTACTCTGCGTCGGCGTTTGCTTGGATCAAGCTCGGTTTTCCAGTGATAATGGATGATTCCAAGCCACGGTACAGCAAAAGGCTGGTAAGTTTACAGTGAATGTGGCCAACCTTTTTTCTTTATCAGCAGGGCTTTCACAGGTTAGGTCATATACAAGAATTGGATGCTGTGTGTGTTTTCTTTCATGTTCTGTGTACAGTTTGTAGTTAATCATGGCAAGATATAAAAACAGGGACCCGGTCTGGTATAAATGAACACAAATCCCACACAAGTTCAGCCCCAGGCCCGGGTTTGTGGTTTAGAACAGTGCAGTGCAACTTTATTTTGAAGCTTTTGGTTTTTATTTACATGCTGTGCTGTGACTGCCCAGCTCCCACTGTGTGTATGAATCATGTTTGGGGTGGGGGAGTAGAAAATATGCCTGTTATCCTAATGGAGGTGTAACAAATGAAGTCTGAAACATGATTTAATTTAACTGTTACATGATGAACCAAGATAAATAAATCTCAGCTCACTGTAGTTACATTGGTATCAGCGTATGTTTGCTGAAGTGTGCCTGTAGAGGGGGGTGTGGTGTGTGGAGAAGGTTGAGGCAGTGTGAGCTCACCTGCCTGATCCAGTCAAGCATGTTCGCTTCTGAGGAGCTTTGTGTGTGAAAGGGGGCTCAGCCTGGGATGACCTCCGTGACCCACCTGTCACGACCCAGCAGACCCTCTGAAGCAGCACGCTCTCTCCATCAGTTCGTGCCAATGTTTGAAATGAATGCGAAGATGATTTTCTACCAGTCTGTTTGAGGGGAAGCACATTTTATAATGGAAAAGAAGAGGTCATCTGCTTAGTAACAGTCCCTGATGTGCGCTTTCATCTGTCTTTGTGTTATGGTTTTGTTTTCAACTCAACGTTTGCACGGTCACAGCTGAACACATGCTTTTCAGTGCTTATGGGGTTTAACCTCTCCCCACTCTGGTTGTTGTTTAATATGCAGTCAATATTTAGAGATGAATGCTGTCTAAATGTTTGTTTGTTCAGAGGAATGTCCAGGTAAGTGGAAAATCCAGCTTTAATGTCACAAGTGTAGTTGTCAGATTTGGTCCTGGTTTGATTGTCTCTTCCTTCCACCATTTATCCTTTCTCTGTCACCTGTCTTTACCATGCCTCTTACTGTATTTTTACCCATCTACCGTCCTGTTTCCTTCTTTAGCGGGCTGGTACCCGGCGGCGTTACCATGACGATGGTATCTCGGATGAGGAGATTGATGGAAGGAGGATGTTTGATCTGGAGGAGAAGGTCAACAGTCAGAGGTTCAACTCTGACCGGGTCGTTCGTATGGAGGGAAAAGGTAGGCGAGCACATTCAGTGAGGTTCATATTGTTCGTGTATGGAAAGCTGCCTCAAGTTGGAATAAGAAAAGGAGTTTTTATTAATTAAGCAGTGACAGAGTTTAACTTTAACAGTTGCCTGACAACAGCCGTAAGACATTAAGACTATTTGGCATCGCTGCCTCTCTACAGCTGACACACAGATGGAAGTTTGAAATATGCCACGTACCATCAGATCTGCTTGTCTGCCGTGTCACTGTGGGTTGAGACCACCAGTTTTAGTTTCGAATCATAACAAATGAAACAGCCAGCAGTGAATGACTTTAAAAAAACTAAATAGAACAGATGAAAAAGACTTGATGTTTTTTGTATTTCTTAGACTTGACATATGAGTTCATCCAGAGAGGCGGTCTGAGGGACCCGATCATCTTTGAGAAGTCTGATGGACTGGGAATCAAGTAGGTGCCCTCTCTTATTTTTCTCTTCATCCTCTCTTCTCCTCATCTACATCTGCCCGACTGCTTTGTAAACCCCAAGCGATATAAGCCCTGTAATGTGTTAAGTAACCGCTGGTCTTTCTGCAGGATGCCCGATCCTGACTTCAGTGTCAATGACGTCAAGATGTTTGTTGGTAAGACGTCACGCATGAACTTTGAGTTTTCTTCCTTTAATTAATTAGAGACTGTTACGAGTCTCAGGTTCAACCTTGGCAGCGAAATGTCCTTGAATGAGACGGTGAGACTGAGATCAGAGAGAGTAAAGTATTTGATTTGCAGTAGCATGACATGTAAATAAATCTGCACATTCAGGCATTTGGAATCAGCTCATGTTTTATAGTTTTACTTGATGAATTACTAAATGTGATGAGTTCTCCATCAAAATGATCTGTTCAATTTTCTGTCAATCAACAAACAGCTTGATTAAGACATTTGTTGTATGTTAAAGTGAGACATACACGTGTATACATGTATAACATATTGAAAATAACCACCTTTTTTTTCTCTGACATGCTCTGACTAATCATTGCTAATGAACTGCTCACAGGCAGCAGACGTATGATAGACGTGATGGACGTGAGCACTCAGAAGGGGACAGAGATGTCCATGGCCCAGTGGACACGTTACTATGAGACCCCTCCGTCTCAGAGAGAGAAGCTCTATAACGTCATCAGCCTGGAGTTCAGCCACACCAAGCTGGAGAACCTGGTCAAGAGACCTGCCACAGTACGTCCACACACTTCATGAAGGGCTCCTGTTTCTATGTATTATACATTTATACACAGCCCATGCTGACAGAGACATGGTCTGTGTGAGGCTCTGTGCTCTCGAAGTAGTAATTTGAACTGAAAATATTTGAACTGAGAAAAAGTAAAGTTGTTTCCTTGCGTCTCTCTGTCTGTCTCTTTCTGTCTCACTGTCTGTCTTTTTCCCCTTGTGTTGTATTTGTGTGTGTTTAGGTGGATCTGATAGACTGGGTGGACAACATGTGGCCCCGCCACCTGAAAGAGAGACAGAGAGACTCAACAAACTCTATCAATGACATGCAGTACCCCAAAGTACAGAAGTAAGTCCCCCATGTCCACTTTTCTCTGGAGTCAGATGTCACAGGAGAGAAAAATATCATTCATTAGTGAACCTAATTCATTTGTTTTCCAAATGAATTCATTGATGTGACTGACTTGACGTCTGAATGGAAACGTTGTTGTGTCTGTGCAGATACTGTCTGATGAGTGTCGAGGGCTGCTACACTGACTTTCACATTGACTTTGGAGGGACCTCAGTGTGGTATCACATACTGAGAGGGAGCAAGGTGGGAAGTTATATAATTAAAAAAAAAAAAAAAAACTGAGTGTGAGGGGACAAATGATTTCTGTTCTGCTCGGTAAACGCAGTGTGGAGTTTGTTTCTAACGGCAGGTGTGTGTTGTTCAGGTGTTCTGGCTGATTCCTCCCACCCCCCAGAACCTGGAGCTGTATGAGAACTGGGTGCTGTCGGGGAAACAGGGAGACGTTTTCCTGGGAGACCGAGCATCGGACTGCCAGAGGGTCGAACTGAAGCAGGGCTGCACCTTCATCATACCCTCA
Source organism: Toxotes jaculatrix (assembly GCF_017976425.1). Classification (NCBI taxonomy): domain Eukaryota; kingdom Metazoa; phylum Chordata; class Actinopteri; family Toxotidae; genus Toxotes; species Toxotes jaculatrix. Next base: position 27,271,227 of record NC_054397.1, on the reverse strand, counting down.
GGTCTCATACACACACTCACACGCTCACGACATGCTGAATGATTTCAGTGGTGTGACAGAAATAGAATATTAACGTGCGTGTTAAACCCAGGTTGGATTCATGCCGTCTACACCCCTGTGGACTCTATGGTGTTTGGAGGAAACTTCCTGCACAGCTTCAACATCCCTATGCAGCTGAACATCTGTAACATAGAGGACCGAACGCGGGTAGGTGCAGACACACTCGCCTGGACGCTGTAAATGATGGGGATTGACTGATCTGGAAATTGATGTGGATTTTTCAGGCCAGGCTGTAGACCCAGCTGTGGGCCAGTTGAAGCTGAGTCCAAGTCAACACCTTAATCTGTTACTCTCTTAAATTTTTATCTTCTTCAAATTTCTAAGTGTTCAAGTCTTCTTCAGAGAAAATGCACAGAGTCAATCAGATACAGGAGATCAGAGAGGCTGAGTCCAGAAAGCTTTATTCTACAAGCACAGAGTCTAAAAGCATGAGAAGTCCTGCAGGAAATCTGAAAACTCACCAAAAAATACATCATATTTTATACGGTGGGTTGTACCCAAACTCGGGGACACCTCTGGGCGTGATTGGCCATGTCCTTTTCTTTTTCCCTTTGTTTGGTTGGTGCGTTTTTATTGCTGTCAAAACTTATGTCAAATCTATCTTTTTTCCTGGGATTTAACAGGCCTTGACCTCTAATAGGGTCTCTGTTTGTCCCACATGTATCACAATTTGTCCCCCTCAGTTACATCTTGTTTTTAACGAAAACTGGGGTTCTTTTGTTTGGTTTTCTTTTTTTTTCTTTTTTTTTTTTTAAACTTCTAAGATACCAAACACTAAAACTTCTGTGATACCAAACACCTGCATACAAGGCACAAGTGATTGCAGCTGTGTGTGTGTGTGTGTGTGTGTGTGTGTGTGTGTGTGTGTGTGTGAGATGCAGAGGGCAAACAGAAGATCAAGTGTAAGATAGACAGAACACAAATGGATTTGCACATATTCCAGAATACATTTTACACATTGCACAAAATCTGACACTACAAAAATTCTTTCTCTTTCACCTCCTCTGCAGGTTCCAGTGAAATTTCGTTACCCCTTCTACTACGAGATGTGCTGGTACGTGTTGGAGCGTTACGTCTTCAGCCTGACCAAGACCTCCTACCTCACACCAGAGTTTCAGAAACACTCGCTGGGCATTGGTATGAACTCAGACGTACATTAGGGAGGGGGAGGGGGGGGGTGTACTTTATGGAGATGTGATGTTTTCTGGAGATCTAATGTGTGTCTTATTGCTTCTGTCAGGCCTGAAGAAGCCGCCCGGCCCAGATCCAGCTGGTGAGCAGGTGAAGGAGGAGGTGGATGGAGGCAGTGATGAAGAGGCTTCAGAGCAGCAGTCTGACAAGTCTGCAGCCAGAACACATCTGACTCCCCTTGAGCTGGAGGGGCTGTGGAACCTGCTGGGTAAACTGGAGACTCTGCCCTCCAACAAGAAGTGTGTGCCTGCAGGGATACACAATGCCCCGGCGCTCATTACACACATCAAGGTATGACTGCTCCGTGTGTGTGTGTGTGTGTGTGTGTGTGTGTGTGTGTGTGTGTTAACACTTTTCTCGTTGATATCTGATGTTGTCCTGTTGACAGTGATAGTCTTTTCCCCTGTTTCCTCTTCTGTCGTGCAGGCACTACTGAAAGAACACGCCAATGACATTCCCAAACTGTCCTACACAGGAAATCCCATCATCAAGTGGCCAAAGAGGGTAAGCAGCAGACTGGTATAGGTACAAGTGTTAAGTCAAAGGCAACTGGATGTCCTTTACATGCATGATGTGGATGTCGTACAGATCTGATGGTAATGAGGCTTTGAATTAAATAATACTTGGAAGAAAGGTTGTTAATGTTGGTAATGAATCCTCAAACATTTGGTTTTGGACAGAAGGGAAAAAAAATAATAAAACACAGATTGGATTTTTATGTTCTTGTTACTCATAAGCAACAGTTTATATTGTCTTGTTGGGTTTGTGGTGGAAAGTAAACCCACAAGGATGCTAGCTGCCTGCTCAGGTGTCTAAAATAGTAAAAGTAAGAGCAGTATCAGCCCAGGCAGATTTCCAGATCTCTGTTTTCTGAAGGTGATGGTGCAGCTGAGAGGTTTCCTGCAGCCCACATACAGACAATGTTTGGTGTGACAATGCTGGATTATCTTCAGTTTATTTATATCAAATAAATATCATCAGATGATATCAAATGAAGCTAATATTCTAGATAGGCAGTCCTGGTGCAACAGAAACACATAACGAACCAGGGAAAAAAACAAACAAGGAAGTAACTCTACAAGACCCATATCAAGCCTCCCCTCTCCTCAGTTACACTTGGTACAGTCCAATTAAACTGATTAACTGAGTGGAAGTCACATGTGCACCTCCATGACAATGCTGCCACTCGCTAACCAGACGTGGACGTCCAGAGAGAGAAATAATTGAATAAGAGAATCCACAATAATCCGTCCAACTCATGACAAGCATGAATCACAACAAGGTATGTAAGTAAGCTGTCAGGTGAGAGGAATCTTTTCATGGTCGATTCTCTCAATGAGATCTTACACTAACACTGTAGACATACAGCAGAACAACAACAACAGAGCTTAACAAAGTCAAGTCGACTCAGTTTTATTTACATATATCCCGAAATCACATCATCTTCTATCCTCAGACCCTCGAGTCGGATGAGGAAATCAAAGATAGATTCTTTTCCACATTTAGCTCACTTGTACCAGTTACTTCAAAGTCTTCACTACATGTGTTACATGATGGATGTAAACTGCAACCTGACTGGTTGGTGGAGGCATATAACTGTGAGGTGTTATAGTTCTATCACTTATCAAATATACGATGTTTGTGCCCAGTGTTCATGAAAAAAACTGGGTGTTGTACTTGTGTTGATTCCTTTTTTTCCCTCCTTTTGTTAATATTTTTTTTTTTCCTCAGCCATTGTTCTTACCTTTCTGCTCTCCTCCACCAGCCCTCATGGTACCAGCCACCCCCTCCTCCACCACCTCCTCCTCGTCCTAAACTGGCCACCACACCCATCATCCCACGACCACAGAAACCAGCCTCCTCCATGTCTGTACTGAGACGGCGCAGGGTCAGGTAACAAGGCGTGTGTGTGTGTGTGTGTGTGTGTGTGTGTGTGCATGTGAAACCCATGATGTCACTGTTTGAACAGATCACTGTAAGACTTGCATATTCATGTCATTGTGTAGGTGTTTGACTGACTGTCTTCAGCGATTCTCTGTCTGCTGTTATGTTTTCCGTCTCTGCAGGTGTAAGCGCTGTGAAGCCTGCATGAGACCAGAGTGCGGAGACTGTAACTTCTGCAGAGACATGAAGAAGTTCGGAGGACCGGGGAAGCTCAAGCAGACCTGTGTGCTGCGACAGTGTCTTTCTGTAAGTGACTGGGAATTTCTTTATCTGTTAAGTCACACATTGTTGAATGTGTGTGTGTTTCTGTAACCTGGCCTCTGCTCCCTCCAGCCGGGCCTTCCTCTGTCTGCAGTGTGTGAGATCTGCAAAGAACCCAATCAGGAGGAAAGTGGAGACCCGTCTCTCACCCTGATGGAGTGTTCCAACTGTGCGCAAATAGTCCACCCTGCCTGCCTCACGGTAACATGTTATCTTTTTGACATTAAACATCAGAGACCGTGACATTACAAAAGACCAGATGAGCTGCATCACACACCAAAAAAGCCATATATTTAATCAGGTACTCAGTCCAATCTGTCAGGACACTTGTTGTAAATTCTGCTCAGTGGTGCATCACTTCAGGTGTCCTGGCTGGAAATGTGATTATAAAGGCAGAACTGAGCACTGCCTGATCTGATCTCCAGACTGAGGGAACACTCAGAAGGTTAGTTAAACATCTGACGGACATCGTAAAACTTCCTGATGGGTGGGACTCGATGCTGTCGTTTATCAGGATAACTTTCCTCACATAGGTTAGCAGCTATACACAGGGTTTTAGTCTTTTCTTTTAACTCCTTTTTTATGTCCTCTCTTCTTCTTCTTCTACTTCATCTGTCCTTTTTCTAATCATTTGTCTGCATCTGCCTCTGATGCAGGTTCAGGGTGAAGGAGTGGTGAATAAAGACCTGCCCAGCTGCTGGGAGTGCCCAAAGTGTGTCCAAGGAATCACTGACCCAGAGGTACACAACGTCTTGTTAGCAAACCCACACACACACACACACACACACACACACACACAGTCTCTCAGGGTTTCCTAATTCTTCTTATTCTCTTTGCAAACTCTTGCACTCTCTCTCATGCTAAGTCTACCAGCCCGGCATTCACACACACACACACTGGGTTGCAGTGTGTCAAAGCTAATGGGTATTGTGTGTCTCCTGTCTGTTTCCATTATTTGATTTTTTTTTTTTCTTTGTTTTGTTTTTTTTTTTTTCGGTTGCTTTGATTTTGATTTACTTTAAATTTAATTTAACTCCGTCAGTCATCAGGCAGCGATGAATCGTTGGCTGCCAGCCACCAGCAGCTCATCCGTCCCCACGGTCCCCTTGTCCTCAGGCTGGGCCCCGGGCCCTCTGCTACCATAGGGGGTCCTGTGGGCTCCCAGCAGGATGGGGAGGTGGTATGCTGTGGCTTCTTCCCTCCTCCTCTTCCTTCCTGCTCTTCCTCCTCCTCAGCATCACTTCTATTGGTGGCGGCCCCTCTGCCTTCTCAGCCAATCAGCTCGAGACTGGTGAGAGGTGCCGCCTGCTCTGCGTACATCCACTCGTCTGTCGCTTGCACGCCACCCCCCCCCCCCCTTTTTTTTTTTTCCTTTCCATGTTTTTTCAAGAGAAGAGACACAACTCTTAATGTAAATTTTACTGTCCCAGTGATCGTGTTACCGACAGAGAATGATTTGCTTTTTACGAATTCTGTTTTCATATCCAGTCAAGAATAGTGCCTCTTCTCTCAGACTGTTAGCTGTTTTCATTTTGGAGCTGCCTCAGGTTGGTTTCTGTGCCTGTTCCCCTTCTCCATACTTTATTATTATTATTTTTCTCATAGCTCATCATAGTGGACAGTGTGCAGCCTGTTAAGACTCCTGTGGGAACTGAGAGTTGCCGTTTAGATTGAGATGAAGTCGTCTGAGTTGACCGAAGAAGATAGAAGAAAAAAAAAAGCAGAGGTTTTTTGCTTTGCCAAAATCAGCGTGCATGCTGTAAAGCTTTGTGCAGATTTTTTTTACAGTCAGTTTCTTTGTTTTACATAAGTGGTTTTTAGAACGTTTAAACATTAGGCATCCTCTGAAGATTATAAATGACACCAGTGCACTGCCTGACACATCAGTCACCACGTGTTTAATGTCAGGAAGGATGTTAGAGAAGCTGTTGCTCGGTGGACATCTTCACTCGACTGTCAACATTTCCTGGTTGACCTGGTTTTGTGACCCTGCACTGTCTGCTTGTCCCTCCTGTTTGCTGCTTCTTCCATCTCTTCAGTGACTGAATGACTGTCTGTCAGTAAACAGGGAAATGTTGTCAGAGGAGCTAATCATTCAGTCAGCCCGCTGCTCCCAACGGAGAAAAAGGGTTCAAGGATTTCTAATCCATGGGTACAGCTGTTGAGCCAGTTAGTCCTAAATAATAAACATAGACTTCCTGAGCACTTTATTAGGAACACCACACTAACACTGGGTAGTTCCTCCCTTTACTCTCATTGATTCCACAAGATGTTGGAAACCTTCCTCTGAGCTTCTGCTCCATGTTGACATGATTCATCACGTCATTCAAGCTGCCAATCTCCTGTTCTACCACATCCCAAATGTGTTCCACTGGATTCAGGTCTGGGGACTGGGGAGGACTCTGAGGTTCACTGAACTCACTGTCATGGTCATGAAACCAGTCTGAGACGACTTTAGCTTTGTGACATGGAGCATTATCCTGCTGGAAGTAGCCATTAGAAGATGGTGAACTGTGGCCATGAAGGGATGAACATGGTCAGCAACAATACTCAGACAGACTGTGACATTCAGACCATGACTGATTGGTATTAAAGCCCCAAAGAGAACCAAGAAGACATTCCCCACACCATCACACCACCTGACGTGGTCTCTGCTGTTGTAGTCCTTCCTCCTCGAGGTTGGACATGTTGTTCATCCTGAGAAGCTTTTCTGTTCATCACAGTAGTAAAGTGTTAGCGTAGCCTTTCTGTCAGCTCCAACCAGTCTGACCTCTGACCTCTCTCATCAACAAGGTGCTTCCGTCCTCAGAGGTTTTGTTTCTGGCTCCATCCTGAGTTAAACTCTAGAGACTGTTGTGTGAAGAAACTCTCTGGAGATCAGCAGTTTCACAAACACTCAAACCAACATTTATGTCACAGTCAAAGTCACTGAGATCCCATTTTTCCCCTCATTGATGTGAACATGAACTGAAGCTCCTGACCTGATTGGTTGATTGGATAATAGCATGATAAGCAGGCGTTCCTCATAAAGTGCTCAGTGAGTGTTGATATTGGACTTTTCTCTTGTCGTCATGTCCAAAAAAAAAATCTGCTGGTGATCTTAACACTATTGTATCACTGTACAACTTCACTGAGGTGCTCTCTGAAAAAGTTACTTTAACTTCAGGGTTTCAGGTTCTGGGTCAGCTGTGTAGTTTGGGACATTAAAATGAGTAATATCAGTGTAAGATGTATTGACTTGTACCATAACTATAGTAAATATACCTCTGTTATATATTTAACTAGTGGTTACCAGTTCAATGAATGGTTTAAACTAATAGTTGAAGATATTCTGTATGAGAATATCTGTATCACTTTTTCTTTTTTAGTTTCTTTTGGTCTGGTCCATGGTATAAGCAGCATCACTTCATGTTCTTTCCCTTGTTTTGTGACTCTTTATTCAACCTTAGTTACATCTAAAGTTTATTTCACTATACTGTAACAGATAACTGTTAGTACACAATAGCAAGCACCTCGGCTCAGGGTAAACTGTTCATGTAATGCATCACAGACAAACAGGTATTTGACCTTCACAGGCTTTTCCACTGTGACAGCATAGAAAAACACGTTCAATTTAACTGTCACTTTAAGTCATGTCTGATATGTTTTTTTTTTTTTCTTCTCCTCCTCCAGCAGGCTAAAGGTGACAAAGGTGAAGGCCATCCAGTGGTGAGTGTTTACTGTTCTGTTTCTACTTTCAGATGCTGAATATTTCTGAATGAAGGTCTCTAAACACTTGTTTTTTTTGTGTCTGTTTTTCTCTTGATACCATTCTACTTCATTTTCTGTCTCCTTCCTTTTTTTTTTTCTTTTTTTTTATATCTTCATCCTACCTTTCCTTCTGTTGCACATCCAGAAGCGTAAATCTTCCTCCCTCCTGGACGCTCGTATGGCTAAGATTTACCGACGACAGAGGCACAGCCGTGATGGAGATGACTCTGCCTCTGATGATGATGATGAAGGTTTCTGTCTTAAAAAATGAATGAAAATTACTTTGACATTCACATATCTTTTGTTGTGATTGTGGTGAATTTATTTTGACCTGATGGTCTGTCTCATCCATCTCTCCGTCTCTGCAGCCTCTCAGAGAAGAAAGATGGCTCTCCACGCTCGAGGAGGGAGCCACTCTGCCCGGAGAGGGTTTAATGCCAACAGGAGAGGCCTGTTGAGAGGAGGCTCAGCCCAGAGAGGAGCCCGAGGAGGGCTCATGACTCCTGGCTCCTCCTCCATCCTCAAGCTAAAGCGAGGGATGGGCATGAGGGAGAGTGGACGGAGGGGACGGGGGGTGAGGCTACGGGGAGGCTCCAGGATGCAGCGAAGAGGAGATGAGTCTGAGGAGTCGGACGATGACGACGACGACGACGATGATGAGGAAGAGGAGGAGGAAGAGGACAGCGAAGACGGAGACAAAGAACGACGGCATCATCGGCGAAGGAGGAGGCGGAGGACCGACGATGAAGATGAGGATGAGGACAGTGAGGGGCAGGAGTTTGACCCTGAAGAGGAGGAGATGGACACCCTGGAAGATGAAGAGGAGGAAGATGAGGAGGAAATGGAAGAAGAAGGGTGCTGGGATTCAGACCCAGAACCCCCGGTGCTCCTGGTGTCTGATCTGAATGATGACCTGCTGAGTGGCTCCTACCTGACTGTGACCCTACAGCGCCCCCACAAGGCCAAGAGACAGTCCGGTAAGACCCAACATTTACAGTGTAATCAAACACTAACTGAACCGTGAAGAAGAACGAATGAGTTAAACTAACAGGAACGTGCTGCTGCTCTTCAGGCTCCATAGTTCCAAAGCTGGAAGCAGCCATGGGTCCGAGGACAGGTGCAGTGGGTGCTGGTGGTCAGCAGGCCTTCATCCAGAGAAAGACAGCACTGTCCAAACCTTCACGACTCAAGGGCACTGACACCGCAGCAGACGGCGTAATCCCAAGAGGACCCGGCAGGTAGAGCTCCGCACATGACTGTCACACCACTTGTTCCCTGTACTGTCAGTCACCTGACTGTGGCTGGGCCAGCTCCACTCTGCTCTGAGCCCAGTAGGTTTCAGTCTGTCGAGGTTAACAAATAGATACGGACAGAAACTAACAAAAACACTTCAGAGACGATGGTTATCATTCATCGTCCATCACAGTCTCAGCAAAGAGTATCAGAGGAATGATGACCCAGAGTCAAGCTCCTCATCTTCAGCACTCTGTATGGCTCAGCTGGTCACAGCCACAGCCATGTTTTCACCCTTCACCTTACATGCCAGTGTAACAGAAGTAGTGACTTCAGCTGTAGAGGCTTCTCCTTGAGCAGCTGCAGATGTAGGAGGCCTCCACCTTCATGGTTAGTCATCAGCTCATATGGGCTGAAACTGAGAGATTCAGTTGGAGAGTCTTGAATGACAAATTGAAAGAGTCAGTCTCATCCCACTGCTTACCTCTCAGAAGTGTCCTGTGATAACAAGTGACTGATTGTGTCCACCACCAAGCGTCAACTTGGTTTGTCAGGGGTTTCCCTTTCGTCCTTTTTCCCAGCAACAACTTTAGCTACAATACAACTTTAGCTACAAAACAAACAAACAAACCAAATAAACAGTATCTATATGCTGGATGAGTCCCCCATTTACAGTGTGTGTGTGTGATGGCTCAGATGTTACTGGTTAATTCCCACTAAACCTTTTGGCTGTCCCTGCAGCTAACAGGCCACACGTACAACAGATGTTCTTCAGCTGCACCAAGAAAAGGATGCAGGCTGTACCACCACTGCTCCACGTGTTTGGTTTCACTTCATTTAGGTTAACAACCTAAACACTTAACGAGCATCCAGATTTTTAAAGCCTCCGTACGTCTGGTCTCTCCTGCATTGTCACATAAGACCGCCCTCCTGTGACAGGCGACCAATCAAAAAATGTAAACCTGTGACGATGACAGTATTGTTATTGTGTGATGCTTTTGGTAATGAGCACGTTCAGTAAACCACACGTGATATTTTGTTTGTTATTTCATAGGCCGCGTCTGCGGAGTAACCATGGCGACAGAGGCACCAGAGATCGCTCAGCGTCCTCTTCAGAGGAGCAGGAAGCTGCTCCTCATGCATCCTCCTCCCTGTCTCCTCCGTCCCTGCTGTCTCTGCCGTCCTTTAAGGACGTGGGTAATGAGAAAGGAGGGGAGAAGGAGGTGTGGGTGTCTGTGTTCACCTACTTGAGCAGAGCGGAGCTTCTGGCCTGCATGACTGTCTGTAAGGCCTGGTACAAGTGGTACGTCTCACAGTCTTATTCTGCAGACAGGACACACACACACACACACACACACAGTCTTTGTCCTCAGCCGGTGGACAAGAAGCTGAGATAAACCCGTCCCCGTCTGATTGTCCCATGCAGGTGCTGTGACAAGCGTCTGTGGAGCCATGTGGATGTGAGTCGGTGCAGTCCCCTCAGTAACCAGGCTCTGGCAGGCATCGTCAAACGCCAGCCCACCTCTCTTGACCTGTCCTGGACCCCCCTGGCCAAGAGGCAGCTCAACTGCCTGCTCATCAGGCTCCCAGGTATAAACACACACACACACACACACACACACACACACACATCCTGCTGGCCCTACATGTCTCGTTAACCCACCTGTCTGTGTGTGTTTTTCAGGTCTGAGGGAGTTGAGCGTCACTGGTCTGTCCTGGTCCTGTCTGTCAGCGCTGGTCTCTCCTACTCTACCCTACCTGCGACTCCTGGACCTGCGCTGGTGTGAAGGTCTCAAAGACACCCAGATTAAAGAGATCATCACCCCGCCTGGTCAGTAGCAGCAGAGTTCAGTACCTGTGCACCTGAGGCTCTGTTTTAGTGTCTGTGCACAACAGTGTTACACTGGTGAAACTGGGGTTATTCCTGTCCTGCACCAGTTTGGTAGCCATGGGAGGAGAGATGCAGTAGAGGGTGTGGTGAGCCAGCAGTGTACAGTGTCTTTCTCATCCCACCCTGTACTGAAACCACGCTGAGCTGAGCTGCAGCCTGTAACCTCCATCACCTTTCTGTCTGTCCTGTAGGTTCAGAGTCGTCTCGCAGCAGACTGAGGAACATGGTGACGCTGCGTCTGTCCGGTCTGGACATCAGCGAGTCCACTCTGAGACTGCTGCAGCGCCACATGCCTCAGCTGGAGAGGCTGGACCTGGCTCACTGCAAGGGCATTACAGACTCATCCATCACCCTGCTGGCTGCAGCCGGGACTCACACCCGCAACAACCTCACTGAGCTCACACTGGCAGGTGGGTGCATCCATTGATTCATCACGTGGCCTTTTATTTAGCTGGGTCTTTGGTAGAAGTTCAAACAAAGGTTCATTGATTCACGTTATTTTCACAAACTGAAAGTCTTGATTAAAGACAATGACAATAAGCTTAAATTATAGATATATGAATGAAAGATAAACTGGGAAAAAGATCTGTTAGAGAGGAGACGCCTCACTCTGTTGGATTTATTGAAACACCAGCTCGCAGAGAGAGACAGAGCACACAAACCCATCAACACACAAGTTTTATTTTGGCCTTCCAGCTCACACACTGTTTTAACACCTGTCATTTGTCCCATCTGAACATGGGAGGCTGTTTACCTCCATGTTTTGTACATGGATCTTTAATCAGAGAGCAGAGATACCAGAGGTTACTGTCTGAGTCAGTCACCAGTTTTCATTCACATACAGTGAAATGCTGCTGAATGCAGCTGTGCAGCACCAGCAAGCTGAGGTGGATGAAACGCAGCAGAGTTTGATAAAGAAGTATAAATAGAATAGAAATAGTTCATGCATCAAACAGGTCTTAAATAATGAAGTGTGCCTGTGTGCGTGTGTGTGTGTGTGTGTGTGTGTGTCCAGGCTGTAACGAGCTGACAGACGGCTGTCTGTCCTACCTGAAGCGTCTGTCCTCCCTGACTCTGCTGGACCTCAGAGGCTGCAGTGGCATCAGCAGACGAGCCTGCGACGCCTTCATCTCTGACCTGTCCCACGTCGCCCTCTACTGTATGATGGAGGAGAAGCTAATCCAGCGCCTGGACTAAAAAGCAAACACATCTCCGCGTGGTTGGCTGTAGGAGAGGAGAAGAGATGCTTTGTCAGATTTAATTTTTTTTTTTTAATTTTATGTTTTCACCCTTTAGTGTGTGTTGTTCTTCAGAATGTGAAGAGCAGCAAACCTGCAGTTAACACCCAAAATAAATCCTAAAATCAGTGTCCTCTTGTACAACCTGTAAATAAAAACCTCTCTGACATGGTTGGAAGGTGTATGTTTTTCCTGTGTTAACGGGGGCGAGGCTAGCAGCAGCTAGTCTTTGTGCTAAACTAGGCTACACAAATCCTCTCATCTTACACATAAGCTTTTCTCCAGAATGTCAGAATATTTCTTAAGAAAGTCTTAAATCACTGACTCCAAAGATTTTTGTGGTTCACATGCTTCAGCACCCTCTATCATTGAATGTACACATGCTGTTCGTCCAGATGTGATGACTGAGCTTAACCAGAGTGGTGGTTAGGGAATTGTATTCTGTGTGTGTACAGTGACTTCCATGCATATATGTGTTTATTTTTTTTTTATATTTCAGCCACATTAAGAAAGAATCAGGCATTTGACATTGTACTTGTACATTTTTTTCTAACATATTGTGAAACTTAATAAAAATGTGAGTTAAAGTTTCTACCTGTAGCATTTGTTCAGTCGTGACAGCATCATGTTTACCACATACACACACACACACGTACAGCTGGATGCAGCCGTTTTATTTATTGCTGAAGTGAAAAGCAGTAAATCCAACTTCAAACACTGCACGTGCACTTTCACCTTTTCATTCACAAACCTCATCACTGATTAATAACCTCCACAGAAGCTGTCGCTGGTCCAGTTAATTATCCAGGCGTCACAGTGGATGTGTTCAGAGGAGGGACACCCGTGTCCATATGTGTCTGTGAAGATTCTCAGTTTAGCTCATGGTATGTCCGAGTGCTGTACAAAGACACCGGGACTTGCTTGAGAAATGGACCAATACCCCGGTCACTGTCTTTTAATCAGAATTCTTTCAAATCAGAAAGACAGACAGAATGCTCTTCTGAGTGAAAACATTTTTTATTTGGATGAACTGACCCTTTATTTAGTTTCTTTCCTCATTTTAAAAAAACCTGACAAAGACACATGTTCCAATCCCAACTTTTATTACAAACAAAACTTCATTTCCATATATGAAGAAAAACCAGTGTACTGTGTGTGTTGGTCATCCGTTTGCTCCTGTGCTTCTCTGGTTTCATCAGTGGGTGTACAGTGTGTGTTAAACTGGCTGGGTGTGTGTTTGTTGCAGTCTAATAGCTCTTTGTGGTCTCGTATGCGTCTGGGAAGGGGAGGCTGACGTGTCCACTTCCAGCCACCAGAGGCAGGATTCCAGCGTTGGGAACAACGTTCCACGACAGGGTCAGAGTGATGTTCTTATTGGCTCTGGAGATGAGACACACATGACGGTCAGTCAACCAATCACATCACAGAACACATGTACAAAGTGAAGAAGCAGCCCACAGAAAGAAGCACCTCAGATTTAACAGTGATAGTGGCAAGTTTTAAGGGGGACGCTCCATTTGCATTTGTGTGTCTCACCTGAGTCCGTTCCCATCATCAAAGAAGAAGTATTTAGACTTCATGTCTCGGAGGTTCAGTTTGGTGTTTTCTCCTCGAAGGACGATCTTATCCCACAGCACCACCTGATTCAGAGACTGAGACAGACACACACACAAACATTCATTTCACTTTCAGTTTATCTGTGAGTGACTGGCCCATTGATAAGTGGAAAAACTGTAAAGTCATCTGGACAAATGTTAACAGCCACATGAAAAATAAAATCATATCTGATGCAACATGTATTATCACACCTGAGGGGGGAGGGTATTCAAATACATTTTAATATAATGCAGTCCAAGACAACACCATCAATCACTATAAATATATAGTTAACTTAACAGCTTGGACAGTTTTAACAAAATGTGCAACTGTAACTAACGACTATTTTATTATTAATTAATCTGCTAATTATTTTTTTCTGATTGATCATCTGATGTATAAAACATAGGAAAACACGGAAACATGTCCACTGCATCATCCTGGAGCACAAGCTGAGGTCAAACTCTCACATTTGAGGATCTGAAACCATCAAAGGTTCGACGTTTGCTTGAAAACATAAAAACACAAAAGTTGCCAATTAATTTTCTTTAAATCGACTAATCGCCGCAGCTCTAATTTGAAGAACATGGTGAACGTAAGCAAATACAGACAGACGCAATCATAACTCCACTTCTTGATGAAAGGCCGGTAACATGCCTGTGTGTGTGTGTGTGTGTGTGTGTGTGTGTGTGTGTGTGCGCGTGTGAACATGACTTACGTTGCTCCTTGTGGCGTACTCAGCAGACAGATAGAGAAACAGCTGTTTAACGTTCCAGTCAAAAATTGGCTGCAAATGTAAGAAAAGTTAAGGAAAACAAGATATTTTCTTTTATGGATAAGTCCTGTGCAGGAACCAGAACAGGTCCAGGTCTCTTCTGTCTTACACTCTGAACAGAATGGTTCCCAGAGAGATGGGACAGATGGGTCTGTTTCTTATGGACCTCAGTTCTCCTCTATCACACACATGATCTCACATACGAAACCTAGAACATGTTCCTAAGACGTTCTCCGCTCCACACACCCAGTTTAAATCCAGGGGTGGACATTTTCTATTGTTGGTCTGTCTGGAACAGCTTGACACTTACTATGAGACCTACTGTGTACCACACTGTGCACTACAGTACATGTAACTTTGAGCAGCAGCAGAATGAAGGATATCGGCTGAGAGGTCAAAGGTGATGAAACCCAGATCACTGCGCTCTCTGGGGCCTGTGAAGTCATCAACGTTCTTCCTGTTCAACACACAGAGAGAGAAGGGACATGAATGCAGGGACATGATGGAGGAAACTGGACAGGACAGAGACTGGAGTGAAGACTTGCCTCCAGTCTACAGTCTAATTTAAAACACAGCAACCAGACTGAAGCAGAGCAGAGCTGCTGCTCTATGACAGGCACATGTAACACTGTGCAGTTCCCCTGAAGGAGATCAGGGCTCATGGCACAGCTGTGCCTCTGTGTGGATGTAGTCAGGCAGAGGCTGAGCGGGGCACATACACAGTCTGGGTTGAGGTTGGTCCTGTTGGACAGAGGGCTGTCCTGCAGCAGTGGTGTCCTTACTGTCTTTACTGCTTCTGCTGTGGGAATGTATGTGAAGAGTGAAGTGACACTGTAGAACACCAAGGTTTCATCTGAGTCCAGTTTTATTTTTTCTAACCTTGTTGACAAAATCCTGGGAATATCCTGTTAATCCTGCTAAACGACTCTCAAGCTGTTAACAATCCCACAGGATGTTAAATACCTGGACTCCCCACCAGTCAGTTAGAAACCAAAGAAGCCTTTTGGATGAGATGTGAAACATCTTCAAGAACCTCAGGCAAGTCCTGCTGCCTTTGTCCAGCACTTAGAAATGTTTCTACTCATGTTGTCCATCTGTTCACATTGACTACATTCTAGTTCTTTTAAAGGGGGCAGCAGATTTTTGTTAAACTGACATGTTTTGACTTTTCACGTGTCAGTGTTGAAAAAATGTCACTGCTTTCATCCTAGATCATAAATTTGAAACTGTAAACAAGTCCAGATCTGACCAGTGTAAATGTTTTTGGGTTTTGTTTTTTTTAATCTAGACCTGGTCTAGATGGAGATCACGCAATGAAATCACAATTTATTTTTATGTTATTGTGTTTTCACATACAAAATATAGGCTTCACACATCTGAAGGTGGGCTGTATACTGGACCTCAGTGTTCTGTCAGGAAGTAAATAAACAAGAAAAGAGTCAGAGCAGCTCTCGGTACTTGATCGTTTCCCGTATGTGCCGTGTTTGCCGTATTTCCTGTGTGTCACGAATCCATCAGCAGATGTGAGACTGAGATGTCCAGTAAATCAGTTCAACATCGTCCATCACTCTACAAGCACCTCTGACTTCAGATTAAATTCCCAATTTAAGACCGGGACGAGGAGTTTACGACAAAGTCTCACAACCAGAGACTCTCAAACCCAGATCACATCAGACTGAAGCCTGACCCAGCAGCAGCAGGGTCTGCAGTCTGTGTCTGTCTACATCTGAGAAACGGCTCTACCTGCTCACTGACTGTGTGCATCATAAGAAAGCATCAGTAAAACATAAATACATGGAAACACTTGATGCTAACAGCTGCTACAGATGAGTCTTACAGCATGACTTTGGAGACGTGGATGTCCACGGGAACTCTTCTGTCTTTGAAAGCTGTGGTGATGAAACAGCCGAAGGTTAAAGCTGCCATGACGCTCAGGGAGAAGGCGAACAAAGAGTTAGCTCTGGACAGAACCGTGTTCATCTTTAATGGACCGCTACAGCCACAGGAGAGAGGAGAATAACGCTGTAGCACACACACTCAGCGCAGCTAGCTTACTGTTGTGTACAAAGAGGAAGTGTCCGTTTCCCAGAATGGACACGTACTTCCTGTTTATGCGTTTCAAAATAAAACCATTGTCACCGGTGTTTTTCGTGTTGAACTGTTTTCTGTCATCCAAAGAATTACAGTAACATTAGATCTGTGACACTGAGTTGATTAATCGATTAGACAATGAGTGTGACAAGAGGGAGCTTTAATGAAAAAAATCTTTAACTCACTGCGGTGGCGGTGTTGTTCTTTAAGATATTTTACTATCGTGTAGGGTAGACCAAACGTGTGTACTTCCGGTTTTTGTGTGTATTGTCGTTAACTTGACGCAGCAGGAAACAGGAAAGACATTTGAATGCGAGCGATGAGTAAGCGGAAGAAGTCAAAACTTTATTCACAGCACTTTCAAGAACAACATAGACGGTGATGTCCATGGCATGTACATCACTCAGTACGTTCTAAATGTATGGATGGATCACAGAGAGCATACAGTAGCGCTGTATTTTAGGCAGTCACAAAATAAAAAATAAAGTTACTGCAAAGGTATGGCTATTTAGCAATCTTTTATTTTTTATAATGCATGTTAAATCAATGAAATATACATTTAATTACTTGACGTATTGAATGTATAAGAAATGTATAGGAATTATGACTATTATATGAAATCACTTATTGGATTACGTGTATTATTTGAGATGTTATTAGGTAATGATACTTATTAGGATATTTATTAGGTAAATATTAGGTTTATTATGTAAATATCATAACTGATAACAACACAATTTTTTAGACAGTCTATGGTAAATATATCATCTTCCTAGCAGTGGTCAAAAATCAATTTAAAAGACACCTAATATGGAAATCATAAGGAATAACGTCCTATACTTAATATTGCACAAATTCTCTAAAACAAAATCTCTAATAATAAAAAATAAAAAAGAGGTAACAACACATTTGACAGAAATATAAAACCTTTGTGAAAAAGTTTACGTCAAATTCAGCCAAGCAAACACAAACTCTTCCATTTGTCCAAATCTCAGTGACAGTTTACTGGTCAGGTGAACTGTGCTGCAGCTGTATTATAATGGTGTCCAATGAATATTGTCTTTGCCCCCACACCACTACTCAAATATCGGACTACTGCTGATTAACATCCATGGGATGACTATTACTATTGACCCCAATACATGTTTCCCTATAGGTACCCAGAAACCAACAGTACATCTACAGAACAGAAATAATTAGTTGATTAATCGATTACTCTGTTGACAGAAAATTAAGTGTTTAAGTCCTTTTTAAGCCAAAATGCCAAAAAATCACAAATTCTAGCTTCTCCAAGGTGAATATTTGCTGATTTTCCTAGTTTTCTATTATTGCGAACTCAACACGTTTGTGCTTTTGATTGTTGGTCCAAGAGCTTGTTTGAGGTTACTGCTTCCAAAGAAGGTTCCACCACTTATTAAACCCGAGGGTTCGCTTACTTTTTCCACCAGCAGTGTCAATATTTAATATCTGTGTTCAGTAAAGACACAAAAGATTATAACTGTGTGTGTGTGTCATTAGCGTAAGCTCATTGTGTCTGTCTGTACTTGTGACACAGTTGAAGATCAGATCACATTTTATGACCAATTAATGCAGAAAACCAAGCCAGTCCAAAGGGTTTGGATACTTTTTCTTGTCTCTGAATGTATCTGCAGTGAGCATGGGGCTTTTAGGTCTTAGGTCCCCTTTGCAGTTGCCTGCTTTGCCAAGTTGGTAATCCAGTCTTGGCCATCTGTTAGATTAGAAATTCATCTCATCAGCATATCTGGAAGGTGAACCTCTGGGATGGCTGCAGGTTATAGTAAAAATCTCATACATATGTGCAAAGACCACTGCTCTTAAATCAGTGGGAAAGTGCAATGAATGCACAGGAATATTTAAGAGCACTACGGTGAATTAAGCTCCTGTTTTTGAACATGAACTGAACAGAACATGAAATTCAGACTGAGGCTGCCACAGTTTGACCCGCTTTAGGAAGCAGTCTATATATACACGAGCTGCTGCTTAAGTTTCACTGCTATGTTGTGTGTGTGGTGGGGGCAATACCTGATACTGACCAAGCCTTGCTGAAAAAAAGGGTGTTTAAAGTTAGGCTGGTCTGTAGGACTGATATTTGTTATTTGGTGTAACTGGTCCAGTCCAGTCAGGTTTATCTCAGGGGTGTAATGGAGGCTCCCCCCACCAACCTACAACCATCTACTGTTATTGTCAGACAAGTGTTGTGGTCTGAGAAGCTTTAGAGGCCAAAGCTTTGTGGAGTGGTATGAAAACTGTTACCTGCTTTTGAATCTGGCCCAGAACAAGTGGATGGTAAAAAGCAGAGTAAATGGGTGACGACAAATACCAGCTGCATTCATAGAGAGGAGGTGGAGGTGATGGAGACATCATCAGCCTGCTGGGGCAGCAGCATCAGAACCAGAGACACAAGCAGACTGGACTGATCAGGAAGGCTGGCTCTGTGCTGGGTTCTTCTCTGGAGCTCAGAGAGTTGGGTGTGGAGAGGACGATGCTGCTGTTTGACCAGCACATCCTGCTGGTCAAACAGCAGAAGACTTTCAGAGAGAGACATCTTCAGCTGCCCTCTGCCAAAAACCTGAGAGGAGAGGAGAGGAAGTCATTCCTACCAGCTGCCGTCACACAATACAAGTGTCCTCCTGGAGACTTGTATTGTGTAATGGCAAGTGACTGCTCACACCTCACATTACAGATCATTCTGTTGCTCATCTTTGCAATACTGTCATCTGTTCTCTGTGTGCACAGCTGTATGTGCATCTATTACACTGTCTTTACTTGAAATAGTTATATAACAGATATTTACCTCTTCCTGTGGGTATAAATATACCCAGAGTTAGTGAGTGTATAGTTTTATTGTAATATTCAGGGACAATCCTGCCCCAGGGCCCGAGACCCTGTGTGTGTGTATGGTGAGATCTACACTGTAATCTGATCTGAAGTCAGATTTGATGGCATTCAGTGAGACCCTCTGTGGAACACAAAGAGTTAAAGATCAGACATTATATCTGGCTTCCTGTCAGACACAGCTGATCACTTTCACTAATCCACAGCCATACACTGTGTGACCAGAGCGCGCACGCAAACGCGCGCGCATACATACAGCCTTTTTTATATACGGTCTATGCTGGGACTACACAGAAAGAGCTGAGGGGGGTGTGTAGGCTCCACTTCAAGACATAAATAGCCTCTCTCGTGGACACGTGGGAGCACATGTGAGGTGGTCATGTGCGCTGAACACAACAACAACAAAGCCGTTCAGCCAATCACAGCGCTCCAGTCGCTCTCCTGTCCTTAGCCTGCCTCGTGCTCCTGTGTTGCAGTCACTGTTGAGCGATACGCGCGTGTGAACAAGCGGTGGGATCATGCCAGAGATTCCGTCCGGAGCTCCGGACGTGTCCCGGAAAAGAGTCGCTGAGCCCGGACCGCCACAAGAACGAGGGCCGGAGAGGAAGAAGGCCTGCTGGGGCATTCTGACCAGCCAAGGTCGGTGCACTGCTGCGCTGCTGTAAAACGCACAGACTGTTTATGCTGCTGGGGAAACAGAGAGAAATGTCAGGCTTTAAAAATATAGTTTAGTCTTGTGAAAAACAAACTCAGTGAAGAATTAAATGAACTAACATAACATTTCTTTTTTTTTTTTTTAATATATCATTTTACTTTTTTACTTACTAGTTCTTAAAAATACACCTAAAATCTAGCTGACAAACAAAACAAACAGGAAGGTCACTAACTTAAACACCACCAAAGGCGGAGGAGGAGTGGGATGGTATGGGTCCTACTGACTGAAAACAGATCTACTCCTATTAACCATCATATCACTGTTCCTGCACCAGCTGCTGAACTCATCAACATGATGACATTAGATTATAGCTCGGTGTTTGTATCTCTGTGAGCTGCAATCTGTTTACTGGTATCATCATTAACAGAGGTGTGTGTGGTTACCTTCTGAGGACAGCTGTATACAGACTGTGCTATACTGCTGCTCAGAGTGTCTGAGCTCTATTTTGTAAAAGTACATTTTGCCTTATAACTGTAATTAAAAGTCGGAATGCTACAGCTGCTGCTAATACTACTACTAAAAATGATTATTAGTCATTATTATAACTGTTATGACACAGTATCTGAATTTGATTAGAATATCACAATAAGATAAATTCAGTTTAATATTGGTGAGACATTCACTTCTACTGTACAACTGTACAGCAGCTGATCAGGAGGCTTCACATCCATCATAACAGGGGTGAATAACAATGAAAAAAAAATTACTTTGTGTAATTACAAACCAGTTCATCAGTCTTTGTACTGTACTTCTCTGCTAGTGTTTTCTCCTCTGTCTCCATCACTGCTGTGAGGACCACTCACGTGTCTGACCATGCTCAAATTATTCATGAACAGCAGAGAAATGATGTGGGGCAGGGTGGGTTAGGGACAGAGGCAGAGGAGCTCACTGGGAATGAGACAAGAAGGACAGCAGTTGTCTTTTTTTGTGATTATATTCATGCATTAACTTGGCACATGCAGGCTGTACAGTAGGGTTAAGGTTAATATGACAATGTTGTAAGATGGTGGATGTTAATCTGTTGTCAGGGATTTCATGTTTTATACTGATGTAGCTGTCCCTTTAAGAAGGTAACCCACTATAATTTTGTCAGTCTCATAATGGAAAGTTTTTTGGACATTTTTCTTCCTTGTTAAAACCTGGTTTCTGTAGTACCCAGAATCCAGCTGTTTCATTTTTGGACTCAAGTAACATCACTTGAGGACATACTGTAAATGCAGTTCACCTTTAATATCTCTGACTGGATTAGTCCACTGGGGACAGTGAGGATGAATTAATGAGCAGGACTGCAGTGTTGGAGAAGTCAGATTTCTCATGAAGGGTCGCTCTAGTGGCCTGAAGATTTAGGGCTCAAGTCCAGATGGGAACCTTTGTTGCATGTCGCTTTCTCCATCATTTCCTGTTGTCTGTTTACTTTAAGCTCTACTAAAGGTGTGAGATGTCCAAACACACTTCTAACACTGAGTTTCAGGTGGACTGCACTGACATTCAGGGACAGCGAGATTAAAGAGAGTGCTGTGGTAAAGAGAGGACGATATTCACACAGGTTGTGAAGGTTTGGAAGGGAAGAGTGACAGTGTTCTACATGGCCATCTGCGCTGTTGTTGTTGTTCATGACCTTTCCAAAATGGCTGCTGGCATGTACCACTAAGATGAGGTCAGGGACATACTGCATGTGACCTCACAGGCAATCTAAATATGGCTGCCTGCCTCTGTAACTGCCTGCCCTCAGCCTGTTAGATGAGAATTAGGATACTTTCAAACATGTTTTCCTTGGTAGCTGAACTCTCTGTAGATTCAGTGGTTGAGTCAGTCACTAACACAGTGAGTTAGCTGGTTAAGCAGTAAGGCTAGGTTAGTTTATCAGCTGTGATCTGAACACAGGGATAAGATGTTCTCCCCTTTATCCAGCTAGTTATTCAGTGAGCTAATAAAGCTAATTAGCAGTTATTTTTAGTATTTGCAGTGTGTTGTCAGTGTTCAGTGAGGGCTGTGAGGTGATCTGCGGTCTGACAGACTCTACGTAAGGACAAGGAAAAGTTCATTCAAGATGTCATACATCTACCAGTGGCTGGATGTGCCATGGGGAGACGGAGACATGGGTATGTTGAAGATAAGACTGTGTGTTTTGGTGTAGTGTGTAGTGAGTGCTCCCACAGCTGCTGAGGGAGAGCTCACTAGCGCTAAATATAACTACAGGGAGCAATGCGTCTCGCTACAGATTCTGTTAACGAA
This sequence comes from Toxotes jaculatrix, assembly GCF_017976425.1. Classification (NCBI taxonomy): domain Eukaryota; kingdom Metazoa; phylum Chordata; class Actinopteri; family Toxotidae; genus Toxotes; species Toxotes jaculatrix. The sequence goes on along the minus strand of NC_054397.1, from coordinate 27,249,391 downwards.
TAGTTTCCCTTCATTTACAATAAGTGTTTCCACAACTAACAGTTCTATTCATTATTAGATTTTTAAAAAAATTAAAGCTACCATATGAATACACAAATCTCTTCCTCCAACTGGACTTCCTGGGTTGGATTTCACTATCACACCGGTACATAAAACCACACACCTCCACCAACCCACCCATCTGTGCTGTTTTCATGCAGAGTCAGTGTCTGTATGAAGTGTGGTGTGGTGGATAATTGTCACGGCTCAGACACACACACAGGACTCAAGTGCACGACTCAGAGACATTGGTGAAAAGTTATTTGTTTCTTTAGAGGAGGTACAGGCAGTAGTGGGTAAGAGCTTAGGTGATGGGCACAGTTGCCGACAGGCAAGAACACCAAAGGGATTTTTCCTCGACTGGCATGACATGGGAGACATAGAAGGTGGGATTGATCCTCATGGCGTGAAGGAGTCAGAGGCAGACTGGGGAGAGATGGGGAAGGGACCAGCAAAATGAGGAGCCAGCTTCCATGATTCCCCCTCTCAGCAGAAGGTCACGAGTGAACTGGTACACGTCCTGCTCAGAGAAACCGTGAGGCACTGGGGTGCGGCGATGGTTGGCGTTCCACAGGTAATGGGCAGATGAGAGAAGGAGGGCTGACTGGGCCATCATCCAGGTTCTGGAAGGAGAGGAAGTCTCCCTCTCCTGGTTTTTGTCACTCTCTCACTCTGGCAGTTGGTCTTTGGTAGGTGGAAACTGGAGGAGAGGCTGACAGAGGTTTCCAGGAGGCTGCAGAATGCCTTCCAGAAAGAAGAGGTGAATTGAGGCCCCCGGTCAAGCCACGCCAGGATGGCAGACCAGGCCGCTGGAGAAACTGAGAGCAGAAATAAGCTGGGACAAAGAGGCTCATTCAGTGCAGTATCGCCTACTTTGCTCTCTATCACTGTCTTTTGTGATGAAACCACTGGGAGTCTCCAAAGTCAGAAATGTTGAAATCTTGGAATATAAGACTATAAAACTATAAAACAGCTGAAATGCATTAGCACTAAAGAACACTGAGTTGTTTAGTGCAACTCAGTTGTTATGTCAGTTATGTGAAATATTATTATTACATTATATATTTAAATGGTCCATTTTTGTGTCTCTGTATGTGTGTGTGTGTGTGTGTGTGTGTGTGTGTGTGTGTGTGTGTGTGTCTTCAGGGTCCTGGGCAGATCGCTCCCCCCTCCATGAAGCAGCTTCTCAGGGTCGACTGTTGGCACTGCGCACTCTGCTGGCCCAGGTAACACGCTTAAACACAAACACACACACACACACACACACACTTTGACAGGGTGACACGTGTAGTGCAGACCATTTGGACTCATTCAGCAGCTGAACACACATGTGCTGGTCTATAATAAGGCAGAGTGCTTCTTTAACAAATACAGTCATAATGCTGTGTGCTTTTATTTTTTTAGGGATATCACGCCAACATCGTCACCATCGATCATGTGACCCCTCTCCATGAAGCCTGCCTGTCAGGACATGTGGCCTGTGTCAGAGCATTAATAAATGCTGGAGCTAATGTAAGGACTCTTCTTATCAACACCATTATTTTATGTGTGTGTGTGTGCGCGCGCGCGCACTAGTAGGTACACTGATTATTCTGTATTGCTCATGTGTATGTCTTTGTGTGTGTGTCCAGGTGAATGCAGCCACCATCGATGGCATCACTCCTCTGTTCAACTGTTGTGCGTCTGGGAGTGTCGGTTGTATGGAACTACTGCTGCAGAATGGAGCACACACACACACGCCCCACACACACTTCCCCTCAGCCCTGCACGAAGCCTGCAAGAGGGGTAAATACACAAAACAGGACGAAACAAGAACTTTGAACACAGTTTTTCACAGACAATATTTCATCACCATCATTTATAACTTTAAAAAAGCGTTTAGTTTACTCTCCTTCATATGTTTCTATAATCATCCACTTATACAATTACATTGCATTTTGAAACGATATATATACAAATATATATAGACAGATATTTAACTGAGAAGAGGTTGAGGTGTTATGTGGCTCCCCTCAGTGCTGGGACATAGGTTGCCAAATATGTTCAAGCCTACTTGTTTTGCCTAACATCTCATATCAGGTTTCTGAACAAGGGGATATTTCTTTGTTCCAGACCTTAAGAGCAGTCTGCTTTGTAACAACCATTCTGTACTGGATCATTCTGTACCAGTGAGTGAGAGTTTGAGAGTGAGACCAGCCTAGAATGGCTGTTTCTGGATTAGGAGGGAGGTTGTGTTCATATACATCTTATGAAATTTTTACTCCTTTTTCACTCTCTGAAGACGCCTTCAGGTGCTGTGTACATGGAGCAGCCTGAGCTGTAGATACATTTACAAACAAAGAGACCAGCTGTTTGGTATCAGATTAAGTTGTCAGTAAGGATTGAAGTTCATTACCAGTATTATCAGTTTCAAAAACTGAAATGTTTCCTCCCTGGTTTGTAAATGCCTGAAGATTTGGCTCTAAGCTGATCGCGTGATGAGAATACATTATCAGTGTAGAGGTCATTAATAGTTATGAGGCCTTTTCTTTTCCAGGTTAAAAAAAAACAGTATATTGTTGTGAAGGGGGCTAAAATGAAAGCGTCTGATAACTTGAACATGTTTTTATTATGATACTACACTGAACAATGAGTTTTTCACTATAAATCTGATCCCTTTCATTGATCTGGAGTTTCTAATTCCTACATGGGGTAGCTCTGGAAGGGAAGTGCCACTAACGTCCTGCTTTGTGGCCACCCATGATGAGGCTGTGTCTCTCAGTGCTTCAGGGTAAACACTCTGCCAGTAATTAAGGGCTTGTGCATTGACTGGACAGTAATAGTGTTGGAACACAGGCATTTTTTACCTGTACAGTGTGTTTTGTAGCCCAGGTAGAGGGCATGATGAGTGAATCCAGTGTTTAAAAAATGCCTTAGGCAGAAAAATCACCAATCATTGACAGGGGGAGTGTTTGCCAGTATTCAGTATCACTCCTAAGTTTATTAGTCATAACTATACATATAGTTCTGTTTATAAGGGCGGTCTGATTGGTTGGAAATAGCGGTTCTCAGGTACTTTACATGATCAGTAGCTTCTACCTGATTGCTGAGAAACACAGGAACTAGATCCTCACTCAGAGGCATACATTCTACTACTGACGATTTATGGCGTACCCTGATAACTATCCAGACTTTCCAATGACGTCCAGTAGTGGCGGAACAGATTCCTCAGACTGTGAGAGAAACTAAATGATGTCAGCAGCATACAGAGCCATGATGATCCATGATGTAAACTGTACTCTACAGTTACATTTCAATTCAAACATTCATTCACCACTAAAAATGTATGAATGCTTCATCACTCTGTGTGTGTGTGTGTGTGTGTGTGTGTGTGTCTGTGTGTTCAGGCAGCAGCCAGTGTGTAGAGTCCCTGCTGTCTCATGGAGCAGATCCAGACTATGAAGTGTCCCACTTGGGCTCTCCTCTCTACATGAGCTGTCTACACCGACACACCGCCTGCTCAAAGATTCTGCTGCACAGAGGTGTGTCTCATCCACTGCAGCTCTCTGCCATTTCAATTTGCAACACATCTTTTTTTTTACCTCCTGTACTGGGGGCACGTGCCCACTGTTTTATATGAATCACCACTGTTGTAATGAAAAATGAGCAGCTTTAGCCACTGTGCTAACAGCTTAATGCTTTAAATTGGCCTGAGTTTCTCATTCAGATGAAAGGGACTGTTTTGATTCAGTGCATGAAGTCCAATGCTCTTGGTCAGTGAGGGGGGTTGTTTCATATAAAGAGATTTTACAGACCGAAAGTGGTCAAAGTATGCTCCAAGAAAAATATAATAACAAGAAAAATGCAAAAAAAAATAAATAAATAACAAGAAAAATGCAAAAATTAGAGGAACATCAGAAACCCAAGTTTCTGATGTTCAACATAAACACTTCTCTTTTCTTTCTTATATCCTTACAATGCTTTTGTCTTCTCCTCTTGTCTTTCCAAGGAGCCAGTGTCAATGTAGGCAGAGGAGGTGACAGTCCTCTGCATGCAGCTGTCAGACAGGACAGTGCTGATCAGGTGTCAGTGTTATTAGACTATGGAGCTGATGTCAACCTCAGAGACAGTAACAATAAGCGACCTGTTGAGCTGGCACCCCCTGGTGGAAAAACACAGCAGCTGCTACTGGCATTTGAAGGTACTGCAATATCTTCAACTGAGATGATTCTCAATACTGGTGTGTAGAGCCACTTGAAATTCAAGCTGAGTTAAATCACAACAGTAAGAGCAAATCACTCTGTCTCTCTCTCTAGTTTCTCCAAGGAGTCTCTGCCAGTTGTGTCGTCTCCAGATCAGGAATCTGATTGGTCGATCCAGACTGAAGCAGCTCCCCCACCTTCCTCTACCTTCCCTGCTCACTCACTATCTGGAGCACACATAGAGGCCACACATGCAGCGTGACAGAGAAAAGCAACTACAACTCAGCTGCCATATCTTTAACATTTTTAATTTCAATGTGCCAAACCCCAACTTAAACACATTTCATGTTAACATATCATCACCATGGTATATACTGTATGACTGAACTTAGCTCCTATAAAATCATTTTATCTCTATGCAGTGAAGAGTTACTCTGCAGTACATTGTACTCTGGTATATCACACACTGCCTTTTTGTTGCCATAATTAGCACAGTCTCTGTATTTTCAATGTTGATTCAGTAGGACTTAATATTTTTCCCTGTCAGATGACTGTCTGGCTGATAGTGACAGCTGATTCACACTTTGACTTTACATGCTGGTTAATCACAACATGTCATTTCATGAATACTGGAATTTATTTTCCTCTGGAAAGTACTGGCCTTCAAGTACCTGTATGTATATGTAAATACCAATAAAAGATCCAGGACATGACCTCAGTGACCACCCCAGCAGTCCACAGCAGTGAGCATGGAGGAGGTTTACACCATTAGTTTGTTAAACCAGTATTTGGAGCAGTGGGCCGTTAAGTTGCATATATCTCAGGCTGTCAAAACACTGTTTGCTTAATGTGTCAACACTGTCAAAAGGAAATTTATCTTAAGGCTTTCCTCATTGGTGAAGGAAGTATTCAGATCTGTCACTTCAGAAAAAATACTAATACGGTTGTCACATGAGAGTAAAAGATGGGGGTATTGTTTCATTACTTTCCAGTATTGTATCTTAGCAACTAGGTAGTTACATTCCACCACTGGGTTCATCAGGTTAATAATCATTTGTGGTTAACTGCAGGCTTAAAAATTAATTTAGTGAGTAGTCCAGGTAGATTTTCAGTCCAAGTCACGTGGTCTGAGAAGTAGCCTTACAGTATATTTGATGTGGTGTTTGACGGTTTCGTTTCCGGAAGCCCTTTGTCCAAGGACTGGTGACGTGTTAGGTGATGCTGTGAGGTCTGAGGATGATCTGAAATTACCTGTACACACCTGTCATCCAAAAACCCTCCACATGATGTCTTCACATTGTGCTGAAAAAGGCAGCACTCTACACTCATTAGTTTGTGCTTTAAAAACACAACTTATTATTAAGATGTTTCATATATATAATTATTTTATTTTCAGTTGTGTGTCTATTCAAACTTGTCTTTCCCTGCTTGCTGTGTCCTTCCCTCCTCAGGAATCACTGAAGACCTTCTTTGCATTCCTTCTGTTCAGACCTGGTCATTACAACAATGAGCCACAGCCCTTATAACAAATGTAGTCTGAAGAACCAGACAGACCTCTCACTCCCACACCCATTAAATCCTGCTTTAATATCCGCGAGTCCTCGAAGAGTCCCTGCTGCACTCTAATGTCAGAAACTCCGGGACGCAAGTTTAATATTTAAAATCTGGATGTTAACCAATCTACTTAATTATACTTAATAATTCATATCTATGGCAACATTTTGGCTTGTGTGTGGAATCACATCGCCCAGAGGTGAAACATTTTAACGCCGCCACAGGCGTGTGTCTCTCAGCTGGGCAGAGCTTCGCTGCTGGGGGCTGCTCCACCGGAGCCGTGTCAGCAGTAACGTTAGCAGGGCAGGGACACAACTGTCAAGAAGGAGACGGACACGGGAGCACTTTCCGCTGGCCTGGTGGAACACAAAATATCGTTTTTATTGGAAAGTCGCCGTAGTACCTCTACCTATCGTCGAGTTAGTGCCAACCTTGTTGCTCAAACTTGCAACATCAGCAGCGACCGAGTTGTTAGCTGCCTGCCTGGCTATCCTGCCAGCCGGTTAGCCCTAGCACGGAGCGGTAGCAGCTAACCTAGCTTAGCTGTCGGCAGCCTGGCTACCCGGGAGGAGCTTCCAACATGAGGCTGAAAGTAGGATTCATTTTACGGAGTTTGCTTGTCATTGGGACCTTTCTTGGTTTGGTGGTGCTCTGGTCATCTCTGTCGCCGAAACCCAGCGACGAAAACCCCTTTGGAAAACGGGTAAGTCAACAGCAAACCAGTAAACCTGAAGTGTCCAACAGAAGAAAATGCACGTAGCGTTAACATATATCAGCGCTAGCATGACTCCAGCACAACCCGTCAAAATGCATGGGACATTAGCTCTGCAAAACCAGTGTGTGGGTGATGACTGATCATGGCAGAGGGGTCGCAGAGGCAGATTGGTGCCATCACTCCTAATATAACAAGTGTGAGGACACGCTTTCATTCAGCTAGATTTACTACACTGGTTGTCATGGAGATTGGTTCCTAGCTGCCTTGATCGTGTGGAGAATAGACACCTTTGGGTGAACAGTTGCATCCTCCCTCGTTTAATACTAGCACTTTTACTCAGATGGCACTGTGAAGGTTAAAGTCCTCCACCACGCAGGTTAAGTCCTGGACGCATATCCGCATATGTCACCATATCTCTGCCATGGATCCCTAAGACGGAACTGTGGTGCTGGTTCACAGCTGACACGAGTTCAGTTCAGTCAGGTATTTGATATTAAGGTATATCGACTAGCTCGGTTGTTGGCTTTGGCTCCTGTCATTCTCCTCTGCTGCAAGGCATTTATAAAACTGAAGTGATATTAAAGGATCAAACTCAACCTCAGATCCTCACATTTGAGAATCTGGAACCAGCAAATGTTGCTTAAAAAATGTCAGATGATTATTTGATAATCAAAATAGTTATTGATTAATTGTTGCAACTCTAAATTTGACCATCAGACTAAGCTGCCTCTAAGTTCTCTAACTTAAAGACTAAAATGTAAAATCAGTTGACCTTGAGAACAGCTATCAGTTTGTTGGCTTTCCAACAAACTACTGTACAAAATCTGTACTACTACTACTACTACTGTACAAATCACTACAGTGTTCCCACAGGTATGATACCACCTGTGGGGTGGAGGACACAAACTATATTGTACATTTCACAATATTGACTATTGAACTGGATAGAGTTAACAGCGATGCAGGCTGGGGTTTTTCACAGATTTAAAAAGCAGGTTGGTGTGTCTGGGATAAAAAAAAAAGTTATGACTGTTGTCAATATTTTATGTGGAAAATGAATTGGGCAATACAGACTGCACCAGAATCACATATACAATACAGTCAAAAAATAGTCATTTTTAAGTGAAATGCTTTGCAAGAGTAAAGTCGATTGCTATGTCTACCCGATTTAGCTACTGATCTGGATATCAGTATTGATAGATACATTTATGGGTATACATGTATAAGAGAGTGAAAGTTTACAACAAGAAAATTTATAAAGATAGTGTTATCAAACGGAGGTAGATGTCGTGTGTCGATTTTTCTCAAACAGAAAAACTCATTTGTCCTCTGAGGTCCCATCTGAATATACAACTTGTGTTATCAAGGGGAAGTGTGGGTATTTTTGTGTGAAGAGCTATACAATTTTTAAGTAATTTCATCAGCTCAGTCTGCAGTGTAAGTTCTTAAGAAGCACACAAAAATAAATCAGTGAAGAAAATCGATTAAGAGAGTAGGATATTATAATGTCAGCATAAGTTAAGCAGTTTTTTTTCCAGACTTCCTGTAACTGACGTGATGTGGAGTCCTCAGGGGACTGTGTTACCTACGCCAAAACACCCCTTGTAATTGGCCTTGAATAAACAGCAGAGTGAAGTAAGTGTGGTTAATGAAGAGGCTGGTTAATGTTTGATCACCACATCCCCTAAAGGTGCGTTAACTATAAATGTCAGCGAACACACCATCACTACACCAACAGTTATCTTTTGTCGACTTATTGGCAAATGCAAACACATCAAGGCTTAAGACCTTCTCACAATCAGTCAGATCTCACATACTTTCAACACCATATGTGTCTTTTAGCTAGAAGGTGCCATGGAAACAGAGGGGAGCAACCTAAACCTTTTAAAGCTGAGATTTCTGTGAAGTTAGGCTTTGATGATAGGATTATTACTTTCACTTTTTATGGTTGATGGACTTTTTTAGTAGGTGCCTTTTAGTGTTTCTGTCTCATCAGTAACCAAGGAGTCAAATATGACACAGTTATCTGTAAAAACACAATCGGACATTGTCTCACCACCTGTGGGACAGTGGAATAGTGTAAAACCACCAGATGGAATATACATTGTGTCACCAGTGTGCTTGTTCAGGTGGATGTGCATCCGTGTGTGTGTGTGTGCACATGAACAAACAAAACAAGACAAAGACCCACTGTTAACAAGACAAGACAGCACCACAGTGCTGTTAGTGGTCCAGAACTCCACAGGGTACCTTTTTAAAGAGCTACAGTATTTAAGGTTCCCTAAATGTTTTGTGGATGGCTAATTGATTAAGAACCCCAAAACTTTCATCCTAGCTCCCTGCTGTTTTGAAACTCTAAGAAATAAAGCTGGTTGGTCTTTATATTTGTGTCTTTTCTCATTACATGTGTACATCTGCACTAAGTGTTGTGTGTGTGCAGTGGTTACTTGGTTTACATGGTTCAGTTAGAGCTGCATGATGTGTAAAATGTCTGTGTGGAAGCTGTGAAGAAAAATGTGATTTTAAGTTAAAACATAAAGAAGAAAGCTGTCATATGAGCTGCCTGTCTTTTTTTTTAGCAGTTTATAAAGAAAATTCATATTTTGTGTAACCATGAAATATGTTTACAATTTAGCTGGGAGTGTGCACTTCATACAGCGCAGCATTGGTATCTATAGTGTCCGTTGTAACCAAATTATCAAGGAATGAATTGTATTGAATCAAATCAAAATGAAATGACACACGGGTCTGACATAGCTGCTGACTCGATCAGCTTGCTGGGCAGATAGTGTGCACTGGGTGTTGGACATTTCTTCTGAAAATGGAGGCCTGTGGAAGGTTAATGAGAGCTTTGTCAGACTCAACCACATAATAGATGTGTGAGCTTTAAATAATCATGAGCAAATTGAGCCTAAAAATCTCTGTAGACCTGCAGAGTTGAACAATACTCTCATAATGACAAACCCAAAGAGAATTATGTTGCCTGCACTTATCCCCCTCTGTTAGTGATTGTCTCTGACAGGCTCTTATTAGCTCTAATTAATCTTCCCAAATGATACACAGCTGTTTCATGCTGAACCAAATGTGCTGTATCTTCTTGCTCAGTGTCACTTGGTGTGAAGTTCATAGTCATATTTAATCTTTTTAAATATATTCTTTTGGTATTTTTCATCCATTGCTTTGTCCCTGCATGTTCAACCACTGTGTTCCGCTACGATGTAATGTCAATAACGTGCATCTCTGTAATACATCATGGCCTCTGTTGTATTCATCCACGCAGGATGACAGTTTGCTGCCCAAAGCAGGCCCTGCAGATCAGTTTAAGCCTGTGGTTCCCTGGCCTCATGTGGAGGGGGTAGAGGTCGACCTCAACTCCATCAGACTCAAACATGGTGAGTTCCATTTTCAAACATCCCATTAAAAAAAAAAGTAAACTCCTACATTTTTTCGAAAAAACACACCTAAACCTGCAGGTGCCATTTTACACATATATATACATATATAAGTTTGAATTGTGTGATTTTATTTTATTTATTTATTTATTTATTTTAACCAGCGTGGTGTGTTTGCAGAGTACTTAAGCTGTGTCACTTTATCAATAACCATGAATCAGAATGTAAGTCCAGGGAAGTGAACACATTTAGGGGGAGCTCTGGAAACTGTTGCAATTACCAAACAGACCACAGTGAGTTTGTTTGGACCAATGCTGAAGTTGCTTTGTCATTATCTTAGCTGTGGTTTAAGGTTTGAGGCAGGTATAAACCTGAGTTGTCTGGAGCAAAATCCGGTGGCTTCTTAAACCCAGCTGCTGTGTCTTCAGAAACAGAAGTTTAAAACACACCTTGCGGTTTCGTCAGAGACTGTGTCCTGATGAAATCACCTAAAGTGGGGGGACTTCTGGGTTATGGTGGCGTAAGGATGTCCTCTGCAGCTCTCCTCTAAAAGATGTTTTCAAAGCTTACGTTTAAACGTTGAACTCATGTTTTCTGGGGTTTTGATGCACTTAGTTTGGGTGAGTGTGGGTGTAGGGGTGTGGGGATGTGGGGGGACATCCTGTTGATATATACTGTATGTTCTTTTCTTTTTTGTACTGTTTCCTGTTTTGCCATTTACCCCTGTTAGTTCCACTCATCCCTTTTATTCTGACACTCTTTTTATACTGTATAGCATTCTATTCCCCGGTGTCCTGTCCTGTGTTTTACAGTGTGGTTTAGAAAATAATAAGTATGGTTAGGAATAGCTCTAGAAAGGTCAGTTTTATTTTTTTTGGAATGTGAAAACTTTAAACCAACATGGGAAGAGGAATAAAGTGCTGGTACAGCTCGATCAGCTGTGGGTAGAGACACACTTACATAGGGCAGATATAAAGAATTCATTCCAATTTTGATCCTAAAGCTTGGGGCACAGCCATTCTTATACACGTTTCCTTTGAAAGTGAGGAAATAAGTACAGCTGCTCAATAAGAGGGTTGTCCTTGCCAGTGTATACACTCCTCTCTGGAACGACTGTGCCTACATTAATTCCTTTTTTAAACTTATCCATGATACCAATAACCATCGCCTGTTTGTTGGGGTGACTTAAACTGTTCTCTGCTCCAGACTTAATAGGTCTCCATCAAACCTGCACCCCCAACTACCACAGCTAATTAATAATTTCATTGAACAAGATAGAATGGAAGAGCCATGTCATTTTCATTTCCCCATAGGTTGGACTTTTTTTTCCTTTCACCTGTTCATCATACTTTTTCTAGAATTGACAAAACCTTTTCTAGCCTTCCCACCTATCATAGCATAGTCATTTCTGTCCTTTGAATTACACTTCCCTTATGTACCTGTCTTGTACCAATTATGATGCCAGAAACCTCTCCTTCTTTCTGGCAATACTTTTGTGAAATTCATCTGTACACAAAGAGCACTTTTTATGCAGACTAGAGCATCTACAGAACGGTCCCATGGTACCAGATGGGAGGTGTTAAAAGCATACTTGCATGGAAAAATGATTGGCTATGCATCAAATACTAAAAAGGCAAGGATGGCCTAATTAAAATGGCTCACAGCTGAAATTTTGCAACTAGACCTTCAGTGTGCTTTGACTCCCTCCCCAGAATTATACCAAAGCAAATTCGCCCATAGACACAGTTTGACTTAGCCTCTACCGCAACTGTGGAACAGCTTCTATTGAAATCTCAGCACAAATTCTACTCATTCAGTGACTAAGCAGGCAGCCAATCAAACAGCAGCGTCACATCAGATATTTAAAATGAAGATCGCCTCAGACTCTGTGACCACATACCACATGGAGATTAATGATGCCTTTGCAGCATTCTGTGCAAAGATATTTCTAAGTCAGAGAATTTAGTTTTACCAACCCTTGACAACTTTCAGAGAAGTGACCTTGATCGCCCCTTGACCGGGGAGGAGATCTCGGAAACTGTTGCAATCTGGCAAATCCCCAGAGTCCCCAGAATTTAAGAAATTCACAAAGGAGGTACCTCCATGTTTACTGTCTGTTTACCAAATTACTTTAAACCTGTTTTCTGCCTGACCAAACCGACTTTATTAGAGGCGGGCATTCATATTTCATTACCCATTCAAGAGAGTGTCATCCCATTTTGAATATCTTGCAGTGGTGGTACCTCGCTCCTTTCACACGCTAGTTAAACAAAATTTCAGGCCTCTGTTATTAACAAGCCAGGTCAACCTGATTAAGGTGAATGTTCTTCCTAGATTTCTTTATTTGTTCCGATTTATTCTGAATCTTGTTCCTAAAAAAAAGGTAGTGTCACTGGACTAAACCTTCTCAGGCTTTGTATGGGACACAGGACTCCACATATTCATAAACATAATTGTATTTAATCCTAGTCTCAAGGGTGCCATATCCCAGATTTATGATGAAACTCTATCAACCTGCACTACTGTACAGTTCAGCCACCTCTGTCTTTCTAGGAGGAAAATGGCAATGCTATACCCTAACACTGATTCCACCTGAAACTGGTGTAAATCTATTACAACAACCTGGCTGTACATGGTTTGGTTATGCTCAAGCCTTCAAGCCTTCTGGTAGAAGATGTTTGAATCCCTTAGCAACATGCCATCTTTTCTTGTTTGTTATACTGTATGTCTGCTTATTGTATATATTTTTTAAAAATAAATAAACCACCTAAATGTCACTAGTGGTCACTGTACAGTGGCAAGGAATGTAAGTGAACTCTTTAGAATTTAGAAAGTGTGTGAACCCCTCTGGTATCAATAAAAGCTAAATGAGTCGTTAGCAGGGGATCAGGAGTCTGATCCATGAAAGCAGATTTAAGATGTAGGTTAGAGCAACTTTGTCTAATAAAAAAAAACCCCACTCATTTTCATTTTCAGTTTGCTGTTCACAAGAAGAATCTGCTGACATGAGTCAGAAGCCTTAGGCTACGTTTTGTATGAAGCTGGAACCTTGTGTGTAGACACATCGTGAGTGAGAGAGTACAGGCTAAATGAAATAAATGTAACAGAATTCACTCACACTGTGGAGTGAGCTCAGAGAGACGTTCACATCAGACGTCCTCAGAACAGCTCTGTCCAGAATTCCTCCTGAACAACGTGCAGGTCTGATCCACAGATACTGGAAGAGCTGGTTTGGTTATTGTTGTCAAAGGAGGTTCAACCAGTTATTAAATCCAAGGGTTCGGTTTCTTTTTCCACCAGGACTCTAAATGTTGAACATTAAATACACGTAAGCTTGTAAGCTTGTTTGTGTGTTACTAGAGTAATCTCATTGTGTTTGTGACTTGGATGAAGTCACATTTTATGACATGTTAACCCAGATTATTTATTGATAACAGTAGGATTGATTGATAAAATCATTAATTTGGTGCATAATTCTAAGCATCATTGTTTATACTTTAGCTAGTCTTTAAAGGTCTGGAATTAAAGTGGGTGAATCTGCAGAACCCCTGCACTAAAATCTAAACAGTTTTTATTTTTTTTATGGCAGAGAGAACAAAAGAAACAACGTTTACTTTGCAGTTATTTGTTGTGGTATTTAGTCATCATTTGATTTCTGGTTGTTCTCCTCAGGAGGAGCCAACCTCCCCGAGAACCCTGACCAGCAGCCCAACCAGAAGCAGGTGATCCAGCAGCAGTATGTGACATTCAGACCCCACACACATGCCTACACTAGCCCCATCTTGAAGAAAGGTATCCCAGGAAACTTTGAGCCCAAGGAGCCTGAGCCTCCAGGGGTCCCTGGAGGTCCTGGCGAGGGAGCTAAGCCATTTGTCCTGGGTCCAGAGTACAAAGACTCGGTCCAAGCTTCCATCAAGGAGTTTGGCTTCAACATGGTGGCCAGTGACATGATCTCTCTGGACAGAACCATCAGTGATATACGCCATGAAGAGTGAGTGCTGCTGTTCACACTGACACTGAAGTCTGCTGCCTTCTTTACACACTGGACTATCTTTGTGAGGTCACTCATTGGCATAATGCATTCCTTAGACACTTTCCCTAACCTCAACCATCACAACTGACTGCTAAAGCCTTAAACCAAGTCTTAACCTTCTAAAAGCGCTTTAAGGTTGTGTACACTGGCTACAATGTCCTCACAGCTCCAAAATGTCCTCACGACAGTGGTTTGGAAACAAAACATGTACATAGAAAGACATGTACACACACGTGTGTATGTATCCACCCACCTGATTATTTGTCTGATATATCAAGCACCAAACCAGGCCAAACAGCCCATGATTAACTTGCCTCTTAAGCAAACACACACACATACAGAAGGCAGTAAGGCGTAACTCATACACACACCTCACTGAACAGTGTGTCAATATGTCCAATACCTCGAGTGAATCTGAATAGACCTGAGCTCACGCAGTGTCTGCTTTGATCATGTGGTACGTCACAATCTCTTACACACACCTCACTGAGCAGGCTGCCTTTAACTGGTCTGACAGATACAGCTCTAGACAGTTGAGCCAGTCCTTTGCAGTATCACATCATGAATGCATGAGTCCCACTCAGTGATTTCAGAAGCTCTAACACAGGCTGACAGTTCAGTCCTCAGATTCTCCGCAAGATTTTTCCAGCAACTTTAAAAAAAAAAAAAAAACTCTTATTCTCTTTAAAGCAACATCCAGCAATAAACAGGAGAAATACATTCACATCCAGCCAGGACAGCAACACACCACAAAACCTGTATTCTCCATTACAGGAACACTGTTTTTCATTATTAGATTGATGTTACTTTAGATTTGTATTGTTGTGTAGTCCAGTGTAAGGACATGTGTATCTAAGGGTGTGCCCATATTCACGCTACGTTACAACACTGAGTGTGTGTGTGTGTGTGTTTTACTGCCGTTGTTCTGTTTCATTGCGCAGTGTGTTTAGTAAGTTTAGTGACAGCTAACAAAACCCAATAGAAGTGACAGCTGAGTTTTAACAGGGCAGAGAGTGAATCCACAGTGTGTCAGTGAGCGGGGAAAGGACTCCGTTTAGTGTGTTTGCAGGGAAAAGTTTCAAGGCAGCAGTTACTTTATCTTATCATACGTGATCACAAGGTAAACAGTAGAAACACAATGCTCGTTCTGCAAAGTAATTCACTGGGAATGTGTGCGTGCATGTATTTGGCCTATTTATTAGTGCCTTGCTCATAACTCGAACCTTTTTCCTGGGACACCCTGCACTTTTTTGCGGGCACCCTCTGCCTTTTACATCACTGTTACATATCTTCCACCTCTTATGGCAGTATGTCTGTCTCTTACAACTTTAAAACTCAACTGTTACAATGCAAAAATACTCAAAGATCACCACCCACAGACTCCACCCATTTCCAGCACCACCTCGTGCACACATTGCCACACTGCATTAGATAACTATTTTCACTCATTTTGGACTTGCCCACACATCCAGTCATTTTGGTTTGGGGCTTATGAGTAAACTGTGTGAGATCCTTGACGTCAGTATTTCTTACTGCCCCTCCCTGTCTCTCCCAGGGGATCTGATCTACCCAACACACATATTCCAACACAGCTAATAAAACCCATAGACTTGTAGACTTCACCACTGCAAATAAGACCTGGAAGACCAGGACGAAAATAGACCCTGACACTGATGACAAAGTAAATTGGCCCCAGTGAGGTTCTCATTATTTCTGCACAGTGACATGAAGCTGAATTAGAGAGATAGCAGCAGGAGTCGTTTCTGAATGAATGTAACTGACCTGCACCTGGTCATCTGTTCCACCTCTGTAGGTGTAAGTACTGGCATTATGATGACAGACTGCTGACCTCCAGCGTGGTGATAGTCTTCCATAATGAAGGCTGGTCTACACTGATGAGAACCGTCCACAGCGTCATCAAGAGGACTCCCAGGAAATACCTTGCTGAGATAGTCATGATAGATGACTTCAGCAACAAAGGTGGGTATGCTCTCCTTACATACAGACCCACAGCCGCACTAAACCTGGTTTCTGGCACTGTGATAAAATGAAAATGTGTTTTCTTTGTGTTAAAGCAGAGTGCAGAGTGGAGCCTGCAGCTTTTGTGATGTACTGTAACACTCTTTTAGTGAGAGCTGAGCTCTCAGAGGCAATGTGGTTAAGATGGTGGGAAGGGCAGAGATAAATTGATCGTGTTCAAAGATGACAGCTGAACTCGCTTTATTAAATCCAGATATCCTCTCTAAGTCCCTCTGGTGGTGGTTTATAAAGTGAGCTGAGACTCTGTTAACAATAAGGCTGCATGTGCTCTGTTACAAGCGAGGAATTATGCCATGACAAGACAATTCTTATAACCCCACAGGGAGAAGTGTACATAAACGTACAGATAAGGAAAGGTGATTATGAATGTAAAGAAACGCTGGAACATGTATTATTGAGAAGCGCTTTAATCACAGTGAAAATGACTGTGTGTCTGTGCATGTGTGTGTGTTTAGTCCATCTGAAGGAGCGTTTGGAGGAGTACATCAAGCAATGGAACGGTCTTGTAAAACTCTTCAGAAATGAGAAGAGAGAAGGACTGATCCAGGCCAGGAGTATAGGAGCCAAGAAGGCCACTAAAGGACAGGTATCACATGGTCTTACTGCTACTACTGTTACTACTGTGTGAATGTTTATGAATGAATGAATACACCCCTCCTGTCAGTGCTCCTTCAGAAGCTCTGCCCTCCAAATTCATTACAACACAGAACGGCAGAATCTAGAGCATCTTAAATGGCTTCCTCATAGCTGAAGCAAAACAGCTATGACGTGCACAAACACAGCATCAAGCAACAAGGAAGGTGATGTTACCTTCCTTGTTGCTGATTGGCTGGGACAGTGTTGTTTGTTTCCCATTTCCAGGGCTGTTTCTGAAACACCTGATCACACTGACACCATCACAGGCTTGTTAAACAGAAAGGAGCACAGACATCCAAGAGTTAGAGTATGTTTGTTTTCTAGGTGCTGATCTACCTGGACGCTCATTGTGAGGTTGGAATCAACTGGTATGCTCCATTGGTTGCTCCTATTTCAAAAGACAGGTAACACACACACACACACACACACACACACATACACGTACACACACACGTCTGTTCAGCCTCACATGTGATAATAGCTGTCAGTGGTTTTAGCTGGCCATTATCCAATAAGAGGCCATATACAGACTGGTTTATCACTCAGTTACAGTCTGTTTATTGAATCATAACTTTCCTTTTCAGCGTATTTGGTACTCTCTGTGTGTCACAGCGTAAATATATTATGCTAACATTTCTTTATACATTTTATTAGTAACTTAACGTTGGTTCATGCAGACATGATCATCATCATTAGTGATGGTATCCAGTTGTATTTACATATCTGCACTCCAATATCCATATGTCTATTCTTACCTTTATTCTGAAGGTGGCCTTGTACAGCACTGTCAAAGTCATAATCATCACTATGTCACCTATAGGTTTTCTTCTCTCCAAGACCTCTGAAGGTGCCTTGTGGGTATCTGGCACCCTGACGTTAGCAGCAGATAGTTTAAGTCTTGTAAGTTGTTGCGGTGGAGCCTCCGCTGATCAGACTTGTTCCAGCACATTCTACAACAACTCCGTCCCTCCTCATAGCTCTGTCGGTTCGGTGCTCACGACCTCTGGCTGGCATCACCTGACGAGGACTGTATCTGCTCATACCTGTTCAGTGTGTGCTATACACAGGCTCTATGAAGTGTAATTACATCTGGAGTAATTCTATAAGAGTTTCACTTTAACCTGCGGTGTATCTGCCATCTCCTGTATAACTTCCTCCATAGGTAGAAGCCACTGTGAGCCACTGGAACACAGTGTTTTACAATGTAAAACAAAAACACTTTCAGATGTAGTAACCGCACAAGACACAATTTCTGAGCGCTCTGTGTGTGTGTGTGTGTGTGTGTGTGTGTATATATATGTGTGTGTGTGTAGGACAGCATGCACAGTACCACTGATAGACTATATAGATGGTAATGAGTACAGTATGGAGCCGCAGCAGGGTGGAGATGAGGACGGCCTGGCTAGAGGAGCATGGGATTGGAGCCTGCTCTGGAAGAGAGTACCACTTAGCCAGAGAGAGAAGGCCAAGAGAAAGCATACCACCCAGCCCTACCGGTACACACTCCACTGCCAAGCATGCTAACATTCATCCCTGTTCTGTTTTGTCTCCATCTCCCATCCCTTCATCCCACCTGTCCTATCCTCTGCTGTGTCTCGCCCTGTCTCGGTCTCTGACACCCCACCCCATGTCTTTGTTTTTTTACTGGCACTTCTGTCCGTATTTGCCTGTTTTGTTTTTCCCTTCATGTACACCACCCCTACACCCCCCCACCCCCATGTATTTTGTATGCATGCCCCCCCCCCCCCCCCCCCCCCCCCCCCCATTCCGTCAGAACGGTGTGTACGGTGCCTCTGATCGACTCCATCCACGGCCAGAAGTTCACCATCGAGCCCCAGGGTGGCGGAGACCAGAACGGCTTTGCTAGAGGAGCGTGGGATTGGAGCATGCTCTGGAAGAGAGTTCCTCTGGGAGACAGAGAAAAAAAACTGAGAAAAACTCAGACTGAGCCATATAGGTACAGAAAACAATGCCTCCTGTCTAAATCTGGGCAAAAGACAAACACGTCCCAGCTTACTTGGACCAATGCTAATGATATGTCTGACATTAAGACTTCTACTGCATCAACTAACCTGTGAAGAAATGCTAATCCTAAACCAACTCCTGTCAGCAGAATTGCCTAAAGTAATCTCAAAAACAGAAATATTAAGACCAGGGTGTGTGGTTACCAACAGCTGATACTTGATACAAACTCTTAGGTCATTTAGATTTGGAAAACTTGAACTATATCAAATATAGAACTGAGTCTAACTCTAACTACCTATCACAAACTAACCAACTAAACCAAACCTATCTCCATCTGATGGGGAGTAGCTGTCCTGTCTATTGGCTGCCTCTGTGCTCTAATGTCTCTGCCACTGGGAGTTAACTGGTGTTTCACCATAATGTGTTGTGGGCCTTGTCTCTTTATCTGGTGGGATTTGATCTAAACCATCTTCTACTCTCAGTGTGACTCTGTTGTTTTTTTGGTATAACTACAGTATTTAAGGTCAATTTGGCAGATCATTTCCTATTTTTATTTTATTTTTTTTTCTTATCCCACTGGAAGCGCTGGGACTTTAAAGGGCCATGACAACATAACAGCACTGCCTAATGATACGTTTGTGTTGGGACATTTTGTCAGGTCTACAGGGGAGCTTCTGATGTGAATTGGGTTTCGGACCGGGGCACCATCACCCCCCCCCCCCCCCCCCCCCCACCTTCCCCCAGTCACTTTTTCACCCCATCATGTCTTGCTGTTTTATTCTGTTTTGCTTTCACCGATTTCTTATTTTGCTTGTTTCTCTGCTCTTGTCTTCTTTGTTCTCAGTTATTATTAATACAGTAACTGACTGACTGACAGAAATGACTTCTTATTTTACGTTTGATTTTCAGACCGAGCTTAAAAAAAGAACATGATGTGATTATTGGATTTTAGAGCAAACTCAGATACACAACCTGAAAAACATTAACCTTTAGAGTGAAGAATAATGTTGAGCTACACAGTGATGCACCTGTCTGAACACGTGTCTGTCTCTTTCTGGATGTGTGTCTCTGCCTTTATACTCATAGGTCTCCAGCCATGGCAGGTGGTCTCTTTGCTATAGAGAGAGACTTCTTCTTTGAGCTGGGTCTGTATGACCCAGGACTGCAGATATGGGGAGGAGAGAATTTTGAAATATCATACAAGGTAGAGCTGGAACCGTCCAGTTTATACAGACTGAAGCTGAATTTCCTCACAGATGATTTGAAAGGATTTAGAGCAACGTTCACTTTTGTTTGTATATTCGTGTAGATCTGGCAGTGCGGCGGCCAGCTGCTCTTTGTGCCGTGTTCTCGTGTCGGCCATATCTACAGACTTCAAGGATGGCAAGGCAACCCCCCACCCGCACATGTTGGATCCTCACCCACTCTG
The DNA here is from genome assembly GCF_017976425.1 of Toxotes jaculatrix. Classification (NCBI taxonomy): domain Eukaryota; kingdom Metazoa; phylum Chordata; class Actinopteri; family Toxotidae; genus Toxotes; species Toxotes jaculatrix. Next base: position 27,229,407 of record NC_054397.1, on the reverse strand, counting down.
AAGGTAGAACGGCACACAGAAGCCACATTTCCACTTTCACAGTTGTCCACAGAGTGGGTGCAGACACACCCTTAATCTACTGTTAGAGTATCAATACCTGTACCTGCTCCACGTGTCTTTAGCTCTATCAGTGGAAAAAGGAGAAGAAGTGGAAACTTTTAGTTTTAGTATAGCACTATTCAGGTGTACTTACTGTATACTATAAAAACATGTGTATGTGTGTGTGCAGAACTATGTTCGTGTGGTGGAGGTATGGTGGGATGAATTTAAGGACTACTTCTACGCCAGTCGCCCTGAAACTCTGACCCTAGCCTACGGAGACATCAGTGAGCTGAAGCGCTTCAGGTATAACAGACACACCACAAAACGATGCAGACTTTTTTTCTTCGTTGCTAATAAATATTCAGACTTTGTATTCTTTTGTTTCACTGAACCACACTTTCCTGCATCTCTGAATTTGCCGTGTGACCCTGAGTTCTGTAGTTTGCAGTGAATACAAGTGTCAGCTCTATGACCCAAAGCTGGTTTATTGTTGCTACGCTGCAAAAACAGGGAAGTGGTGCAGACAGATAAAAAGGTGTTGATGATGTGTCTCTGCCTGCTTGTGTTTTTCTTCCGATTACATTGCAGTGCTACCTTTCACCACACATTCGCTGCACAAGCTGACATGCCTCAAAACTGATTAAGATTGTTTTAGTTAACATTTTAGCTTCCTTTATTTTTAGAGGTGGTTACGAAATGAATATATGATCGTGTCACAGTGAAATTATAAGTTTCAGAGTTGTGAATGAATTGTTTGCTGTTTGTTGTCTGATCTCTTTGTCAGGGAGGAGCATCGATGCAAGAGCTTCAAATGGTTCATGGAGGAAATAGCGTATGACATTCCACTGCACTACCCACTGCCTCCTAAAAATGTGGAATGGGGAGAGGTAGGTGCGCACACACACACACACACACACACACACACACACACACACACACACACACACACACACACACACACACACACACAGAGTGTTCAGTTACTGTTACTGGCTCATTTTAACCATTTTGTCAAGTGCCCTGTGCCATAAGATTATGTATATGTGTGTGTATCCTGTCTGTGTGTGTGTGTAGATTCGGGGCTTTGAGACAAGTTACTGTATTGACAGTATGGGACACACCAATGGAGGCAATGTGGAAATAGGACCTTGCCACAGGATGGGGGGCAACCAGGTAAGGAAACACTTCATGTGGTCTTTGATTAGCTCGGTGGATGGAGGATTGCAGAACCCTGAGCTCACTAACCTGAGATGGGGAAACTTCAGCCAAAAGTTTGGTCAGATCAGTGTGTGTTGAATGGGGGGGGGGGGGGGGGGGGGAGTTCTGATGCTATGATTCTCCATGGAAACAGGTAACTAAAGAGCAGAGCCTCCATTTGAATCCAGTGGAGATAATAATATTACTGTGTGACTCAGAAGAAAGAGTCACTGAGTTATGAACACTGTTTTATTATACAGGTTTATTCACTGTAGTCCACTTGAATTTGCTTCATGGATGATCAAAGCTAGCTCTGTCTTATAAAGAAAACTTCCACCTGCAAGAAAGAAAAAGCCACGTATAGATTTTATTCTGAGCTGAAGATGAATCCTTGATGTGTAATATTTCACTGTGAGGAAATTTTGTAGAAATGAATTAAAGCAGGAGCATCAGTAAAGATCCTGTGGTAATGAGCTGATATCCAACCGGGACTTTGATCTTCCTGTTGAAGACTTAAACTTCTGCAAATTCACTCACTCATATATTCACTCTGATGTGGAAGGTGTGAATGAGGAAATGAAAGGCTGTGTCAGACAGCTGCTTCAGGCTCAGTGGGAGGAGACAGAGAGAAACTCAGCGAGCAGGTTAGCTCCACAGAGCTGAAGTTACCATAGTAACTGACTCTGAGTTAAAGTCATCTGTGTTTCTGGAACAGAAGACTCTGACTGTTCATTTTTGCCAAATGCAGGTTGTAACTACCTCAGAGCTATTACTTTACACTGGACACTGTGTGTGTGTGTGTGTGTGTGTGTGTGTGTGTGTGTGTGTGTGTGTGTTTGTGTCTGTGTAGTTGTTCCGTATCAATGAAGCCAACCAGCTGATGCAGTACGACCAGTGTCTGACCAGAGGAGGTGATAATTCAGCTGTCATCATCACACACTGTGACCAGAACCAGCACACTGAGTGGAAGTACTTCAAGGTAACACACACATACATACAGTGATATACAGATTTCATTAACAGTGGAAAGTGTTGGAATGAACCGTGTTTCTCTCCCTGTCTGTCCAGGATCTCCATCGGTTCACTCATGTACCAACAGGTAAATATCTGCTCTGCTTTTTTTTTTTTTTTTTTATACTCATCACTGACAATCATCAGGAGGACTAGAAGGACAGGAGAAAAATGCTGACACCTGATCAGGTCTTGTGAGGTGCAGTGGAGGGGGAGGTGGGTGTGACGGGGCCATGAGGAGATGATGTTAGAGGTTAGCAGCTGTTTCTTAGGTTGAACGTTTCCTGTGTGTTGCTCTGCTGAACACACACGGGTGTCGCCTGTGCACTTTCACCAACATGTTATGTAGAGTTAAGTCCTGCTGGCTACTCAGCCTGACACTGTCGCCAGTGTATATCAGCTAATAACTTATGATGTTATGATGATTTATATGTTTATGTATGTTTATATTGGAGTCCCCAGTTGTCACAAATCTAATATATTGTTTATAAATTTAATTTCCAGTGTAGTTAACTGTTTACTGTTATATTTACTGTGTTATAGCTTTGACAACTTTATTGTTCAGCTATAGAATATTTATAATGGCTTCGTTCATACTGTGTCTCTGTGACAGGTTTAAAGGATCCTCATCAAAGGAGGTTTTTGTTAGTTAGAAAACAAATATGGCCTGATGTATCTCGCCCACTTGCTGACGTCAACAAGTGGGTGAGACACCACGTTTGACCTGTCAAACATGGTGTCTCACCCACTTACTGACGTGAAATATTGAAACAAGCCTCCACTCTCAGACATAACATCACAAACACTTTGCCTTAAAGCAGACGAGTTTAAATCTTCCTCCCTCTGCATCCTCCTAACAGGGAAATGTCTGGACCGCTCGGACCTGCTGCACAAAGTGTTCATATCAGACTGTGACACCAGCAAAACCACTCAGAAATGGGAAATGAACAACATAGTGGCTGTATGAAGACCGGACAGCTCGCACCAAGGGGACCACTGGGAGCTTAGGGAGGAACACGGTGACTGTATGAGGACACACATCCTGATTAACGCACGCCAAGAAACACATCCATACTATACGTTTACAGATACATCAAACTGATATCGTCCTTTTGAAGGAAAAAAAAAAACTTTATTGTTATGAGCCAGTCATTGTCGGTGCACCTCCAACACCATGGAGTCAGAACGGTCTGATGTAAAGATACTGTGTATCCACCATTAACAGCTTCAACCCCAAACTGCCTCTGTCAGACTTTACTCCATATACTCACACTCCTTATACAGACACACACTCCTGATGGCAGAGGAGGAAGTGGCTGATATGGAGGCTGAAGCTACTGATCCTCAGAATGAACTGAACTGATAACATGGAACTGGAAACGTGTCGGGCTCTGTCTCTGTCTCCGTCTGTCTCCGTCCTTCATGGTTTACCCCACGTCTCTCTATCTGTTCTTTTGGGCTCTCAGGTCTTTTCTAAACCACTACAATGATTTCTGAGATGAATCACGTTACTTCTAACTCTTGAACAGTCATACTCCAATTTAGACTTTTTCAATCAAAACTGTTACCCAAACTGATTTAGATCACTTATCCAGAGTCCGGTTTTATTGGTGGAGGATTCAGTCACATCATCAGTGTGTTGAAGCTGGTGTTTTCTACATACACAGGCTGGAATACTGCTTGCTTTAGTGTGTATAAAATAGGATGTCAAACAAAAAGCATTTACTGGAAATATCAAAGAAGGAACACTCAGGTGAGCCGAATCTGTTGAACAGAGCAGGGGTGAATGGAAACAAGCAATCAGGTCCATATTTTCGAAAAAATTGTGAATTTGAATTTTGAATGCGTTGACTTGGTGGTGTCGTGTTGATGTTCAGGAGTGTTAAAGAGCTGCCTGGTTCTCTGTATGTAAACAATCATCGTGTGGAAATGACCCAACTGTCCTGTTCGGTCAGCTGCTTCTTAAAGAGCTTAAAGAGCCAGTGTAACACCACGGTAGTCAAATGACATCCATCCTCCTCTGGGGCCAAAGCACACAGAAGGTGGAGACGATGTCCTCAGATGACAGAGATGTAACTAAAGCTCCTATAGCACATGCTGAACCCGGCTAAAAAGACTCTGACATATTGAATTGTCTTTGTTTTTTTTCTTCACATTTGCACTCCAGGGTCTATACAAAGCATTTTTATCACCCCCTGTTAAAGGACCACATGTAGCTTGAAGCTAATCTGACAGGCTCATTCGTTTGTAATAAATAAGTAGCATGATTGGCAACACGCTATCAAAAGCCTGACCAGCACAAAAAAAAAAAATGACAAAGATGAAAACAAAGGGAGCATTTCTGGTTACCATGTGTAAACCAGCAGCGGTCCATCCCTCATAGAACATGCTTGGAAAAAGTCACCTATACATCTCTACTCATTCAGTTTACTTCTGTTGATTTCATCTGGCTTGAATTCATTTTCAGCAACTTCTACAGACACTGAGAAGCTTTAGAGGAGAGCACAGTGATCTGACTGACTGAGGACTTCGACCTGCCTGCCTTACTGACAGTCTTGATGAGTAATTCAGTAGCTGACCAGTTGACTGTGACTTCGTAACTGCCTGTTTGAGAAGGAAAAAAAAAAACAAATAAAAAAAAAAAACACAGGGTTGTTGGGTTGGGGCATGATGTCAGTGCCAGCTTATGGTGGGGAACAGAACCAATGAAAAATAAAAATGTGACTGCTTTTTTTTTTTTTTTTTTTTGTCTTTGCAAGGGGAAGAGGGTTTGGTGTACGGATCATCATGTATGCAATGTTTTGTACAATGTAAATAGAGTTTCTTTCTAAAGACGATCATGATGCATTTTGTGAAGGGCCTTGAATGATGTTGTAAATATCTAACTTATAGCAGAGATTTAATAATATGGGCAGAACTGAGGGTGATTGAGGAAATAAAAGACCTGATTTTTACTACAACTGCTGCGTTCCGCTTTTCTTGTTTTGATTTCAGGGAGATGACTGAGTGCGGCCGTGCTGGGCCCAGAAAAACTTCATCCTAACTGAAATCCTAAAAACTTGATCTGGTCACTAACCCTTTGTGGTATACTCACAGCAGCGCTGATAGTTTTGGTTTTATTAGTCCTGGGCTCTGTTCTTTGTAGGTTCAATATCAAGCTATTCAGATCAGATTATAGATTGTTTAACGAGTCTGGATTTTGGGCTTCTTCAAAGCTAGTTTCAGATCAATCTGGAACTGCTGTCATAGCAAAAAATTAAAATGGGAATTAACTGCAGAACTCACTTTGCTGAAATTTGTTTTGCATGTAAAGCTAGTTTTCAGAAGAGGTTCCAGAAAGATTTGATTTATAACAGGTTGGTCTGATTATCACTGAAAAGAACCTCGTCTCATCCACCAACATGTGAGAGAGTTTTTAGGGGAAACTGGTGAAATTGCTGACGAGCCCCAACTGCACACTGGGAAACGGTGGTTTTATTTTTAATGATGCATTGTGATTTAAATGCTTATCATGTGTTTTTTTTAATGTAGACTTTTAATCTGTAACGTTGCCTGTAACTCCAGATGTCAGATGACTGTCCAGAGATGAAGTCAGACTTTTAAAATCTCCCAGCTACAGGACTTTACCCTGGGCCTGGTCGGATGTGTCGATGGAGCTTTTCGAGAAAGTTTTCATCAAATATGGGAATGTCGCTCTGCAGGTGTGTACGAATCTTACGCCCCGCCCCCTTTCATACATTTACATCATCCACTGCTGTGGAACACGCTGTGTGATTGGGTGAACTGATCCTTTACATAGAGGGGTCGTGCTCGTTCCTCATTGGTAGGCGACGGCAAAAACAGATGACGCAACGGGGGAAGGTAAGTGTAGCTGTCGTGTTGACACTTTCGGTTGACTTCCGGCGTGAGAGCAGAGAGAGGAGTTTTTGTTTTAGTAACAAACTTTTAACGAGCTGCTGTAGGAACAGAGCGGAGACATGAAGCTGTTTGTTACAGCTGTGTTGCAGTTTCTGACGGTGGGACTCGTCCAGAGCTGGAATGGCGGTACGTTGGTCTTAGTTTCTGTTTCAGTGTTCGGGTGAGGGTTACAGGGCTTACAGCCGGCCGCCATGTTTATGGAACGTAACAAACACCAGTATTTCCGCTTACAACCGTTACACCTGAAACACAAGCAAAGATGAGTTTATAATCTGCCGTATATCAGTCACTACGACACGAGACAGCGCGGCAGCTATTGCTTTCACCCTGTGAGTCTGTCTCTGTGTCTGTGTGTGTGTGTGTGTGTGTGTGTGTTATCGTGAGGTCCTGGAGACTTCCACTGTAGCAGGAACTACCACAGAGGTGATTTTAGTACCTCGGACAGATGCAGTCACTAAACTTTGCAGGTGTGAAGCTGAGATCAGGTTGAAGACTGAGTGCAAAGAGGGGTGTGGTCCCACCCATGAGTACTGTAACAATGCAGTAATGACCTCATTACATGATGGGCTCTAGTTTTTAATGCCATCATTTCTTTTAATTGAACCACTCTCTGATTAAGGCTCCAGGTATAAGGGCTTAATTAGCTGTAATCAGTGGCATTATGAGTGGTTAACACATCAGTTACTAATACTTCATACTTCAGTTAGGAGTGTTGAATTCATCAGGGAGATCTCTCCAATGACAGCTGATCTTCTGGAAAAGGCCTGTGGGACATCTGGACCAAAGTCCATCTATAAATTGATTATCAACATTTACAGCTGTACACCTGGTGGATTATTGTCGAACCAGCGTTTTTCCTCCTCTCCCCTCTGCAGACAGCGTGCTGCTGCGAGACGTCCAGGTGTTGACTCTGTACAAGGGTCACTACACCACAGCAAGGCGCTCCAGCCCCATCCCTCAGCTCCAGTGCGTTGGAGGCTCAGCAGGCTGCCAGGCTTTCGTCCCAGAGGTGGTCCAGTGTCAGAACAAAGGCTGGGATGGAGTGGATGTCCAGGTGAGGACAGAGATAGGAGGATCTGAGCAGGGCTGCATCTCTTGATTAATCAACTGGTCTACAGATAGAAAAAAGTGACCATCACACTGTCTCAGAGTCAAGCTGCTGTAGCTTTTATCCGACTAACAATCAGCTGTAGTTCCACTGTACAGTAAACTGAGGAGCAGACGTTATTTACCTCATATAAGTCCTAAAAATAGAGAGTTGTGTAGCACAGGAAGAAGAAGTCTTCATGTGTTTTGAATAACGTGGTCACTGGTTGTAACTCCCCCTTTTTTTTTTTTACAGTGGGAGTGTAAGACAGATATGGACAATGCATACAGGTTCGGTCACATCCAGGTGAGCTGTGAGGGCTACAGCCACCCTGCTGATGCCTACATACTGAAGGGCTCCTGTGGGCTGGAGTACTCACTGGAGCTGACAGACGAGGGCCGGAGGAGGACACAAGGCAGCTGGGGCTCCCACAGTGGATTCAAGGGATTTGGAGGTGGGAGAGTAGGGACGTGACATTGGTGAGGGCTCATCTTCACACGCAGACATTTAAAAATGATCTTTTTCCTGTTTGTCTGTCTCAGGTCTCGGGGGCTTCGCCTCCAGTTTCTTCAGCGGAAACAAGCATCAGAGCCATCAGAGCTCGTACCCCTCAGGGAGCGAGGACTCTGGAGGCCTGCTGGTGGTCGCCGTGCTTCTGCTCTTAGCCTACGGTGTCTACAAGCTGTTCCTCAGTGGGAACACGGCCCAGGGGGGGCAGGACGGAGGACAGGCTGGATACCCCAGAGATAATTACCATGGCTCCGCTGCAGGGCCACCACCCCCAGGATTCAAACCTGACTTCACAGGTAGCTGATGCAGAAGGATACGGCGTGGGCAGAGAAACAGTAGATGCTGATTGGCTGTGGAGTACACATCCTCCTAAAGTTACCCGCCTGTAGCTCTGTAGTGTGATAAGATTACAGCTACCTCTCTGAAACCTACAACCTGTTCTTGTTTTCTGTTCAGGCTATTCCGGTACCAACGCAGGCTATGGTTTCCAAAGTGACTACACACAGGGACAACAGTACCCAGGAGGCCGAGCTGCTCCCGGCACAGGCGGAGGCTTCTGGACTGGCATGGGGACAGGAGGGCTGCTGGGATATCTTTTTGGTCGTCAGAAGTTAGTAATAAGACAGAGAGAGATGACAGAATATTTCTCCTCTTCCATGTGACTCAGAGCTTTCATGTTGTTTGTGTGTTTGTTTTGCAGCAACCAGCCCTACAACTACAACTACCACCACAACTACCCCAGTTACAGTCCCAGAAATCCTCCTCCTGCTACACCCGCCTCCTCCGGGACACGCACTGCTTCAGGTATGTTAGCATGTTAGCTAGTTAGCTTCTGCTGTGGCAGATGTGTAGCTAATGTGTGTGGAGATTTGTGTGAGAGCATCCAGTGTTTTTAACTCAGTTAAACTGTCATTTACATCTCTGTGCCTCTGAATCTGGAGTGGACCCACACACTCAGATTGAGACACTGCTACACAACTCTTCCCTCACATTTGTAAATAGTTTTGCTGCAATCATGGCCCCCTGGTTTCAGCTGTACTTGTATTTACTGTTGCATAGTTTATTTGTTACTTATATAATATATATTCACCTGTTCTGGTGGCTAAATATGTCAGATAACTGTTGTGTTTCCCTCTGAAATGTGGTGGAGCACAAGTAGAAAGTGACATGAAAAGAAAGAAAAGAAAAGACTCCAGTAAAGTACAAGCACTGAGGGACAGGACCTGAGTCAACACCCTCTGTGGGTCCTGCAGACTGACTAACATCTTTGTTTGTTTGTCAGGTTTTGGAGGAACCAAGAGGAGATAGGATCTGTGGAAGTGGACAGATTGTCCTCAGTGGGTGGTGCTGACCGTAATTGAATGAGAGACGAGCTCAGGGTTTGCTGGTGGCTGGTCAGACATCACTAAAGCACCGTGAGAACAGCCTTGTTTTTCTGTGCACATGTGCTTTGAGCTTTTGCTTGAAGGCGTCGGTGGTGAAGAACATGTTAGTTCAGGATTTCATGTGATTTAAGAAGAGGGTGATCTTGTTCAGATGTTGATCGGCTTTTTGTAAACAGGATGGCATATATCAATGCTAATCCCCTCTTTCATGTCTGGATGTTATTCCTGTGGTCTCTGTAGAGGGGACGGCTCAGACAGAGTCTCCGTCTCTCTCTGCAGTCTCCTCTTGACTCCTTTTGCATTCACATCGCAGGGAAATCGCAGACATGGAGAAATGCACATTTCTCTGTCTGTTCCTGTTTAACTGCAGCTGAACAGAGATGAGAATAATGACTGATACGGTTTGAATTAATAAATCAGTAAAAAAAAAAAAAACATTCATCCAGTTTGCTTTCACCTGCCAGCCCTCATACCTTTGCTTTCTATATCATTTAATGGAATTAGTTTATATGTGTAGGGTATTTTTAAACCTGTTATAGTATTTATTATTGTGAGGAAATGGTGTGTGAGATTTTGGTAACTATCTAATAAAAAGAGACAAAAAAATGGTCTTTTTGCTGTTTTTCCTTTCCTGAAGTAAAGAGCAGCTTTGTCTTCATCTGTTTTCACCTGTGACTGTTTATCAGTTTGACAGTTGTGCAGTGTTGGACACGTGTGTGGGAGAAAAAGAGGAGAATGAGTGAGAAACATGGGGAGGAGGATCACAGTTATCAGTATATTTAAAGTAATAAGATTATTTATCTTCCAATCACGTCACATTGCAACTCATGTGAAATGTTACATAAATATCAAGCATGAAGTCCGAACACGTGAGCCCACAGTGACGCTGGGCCTTCAGTAAGGCCTGGCTCAAACAGTGGCAGTGATGGATATTCCAGTGGCACCCTCAGCTGCCACGGGGCAGCGTGAGCGGCAGGAAGGACCCACTGGGCACTTAGACAGTTCAGACAGACAACAGAGAAAATACCAGAGGACAATAAGAACCTGATCATGTAGAGCTGGATCGTTCACAGCTTTACAATTTACAATTTTCCATTAAATGCAATGAACTGTTTCAAAAAAAGGCAAAAAGCATCTGAGGTGAGTGTAAAATATTAAACTCTTAAAATCTTTTTTTGTTGTCATCAGCCTTTTCTAATGCGATGCTTGATAATAAATTTGCTGATACATTCAGGACTCAGATGCTGCAGCAATGGGACAGTGAAGTAATGAAGACACTTCTTTTTATTAACATGCACTTTAACCCTTTAGACAAGTAGCCACACTACACTGTACTACACATATGGCATTTGTCACATCATCATCATTATTATTATTATCATTATTATTAGTCAACATTGCAACAGAATGGACTTAAGGGGTGAAAGTGATTTGGAGGAAATCAAAGTTTAGAAGGCAGTTGATCCTTTTTTCTCTTTTGTCTGTCTATCTATCTGAAATACCATAAAACCTTTTCTGTACACAATATACACAAAGCTCCAAAAGAAAAAAAAATCAACATAGTTTTGCTTTATTGTAATAAAGGTTGTATATATATTAAACACACTGTGAATAAAATGGCTGAAGCCCCCTCTACTTTCCTCTGCCCTCCTTTGGCTGAGCTGCTCTCTGCATGGTTTTATCCTTCAGAGGCATCTTTATCTTGGGCAGACTTCTGGGACTGCTTCCTCCAGACTGGCACACACACACACACACAGACAAGACCAAGATATCAGATCAAGAGGATTCATTAAAATAGTAAAGTAAAGCAAAGTAAAGGGTTTGTTGTACTGACTTTGACAGTGGAAAGCTTGTTCTCCCCCTCTGCTCCTGCAGCTGGGATGTTGTAGAAGATGGAAGTGGGGAAGACTTGTGAAGCGGTGGAGGAGGGAAACAGGGTGAGGTTCTCTGCTTCAAAATGAGACTCATGTCATTCTCATGCCTTTTTCATGTAAAAAAAATACTTCATCACACGTTCTATTGTTATTTTTCTATTATATCTATTATAGTTTTCTACTTTGGACGTTAGAAAAGAGGTGAGTGTCTGACCGTGACTTCTGTTCCGATTCTGTTTCCATGCTGATCTGTGTTTCCTCTTCTTGCTCAGCTTGATGAGATATTTCTGAACTGAACAGTCCAGCACCGCCTGACACTGGCAAAGACAAATGAATATAACAATTAAATTGAATTCAGCAACACAAACTATGGAAATGTCACGTTGTTTTGAAGCTCTCACCGACCTTAACATCAGGAAATGGGTCGAAAGTGTCTGGGGGCTGCACAGGCTGGATAAACTCCACTGTGTCGTAAATGTCTTTGGTCCTGAGGCCTGTTTGGAAGAATCAAGACAGTAACGCTGATGATCAACCCAATTTTAGTAACACTGAAAAATACAGAAATATCAGGAGTGAAGTTCAGTTTAGTTTAGAAGTGACTGTCTGCGAGTGAGTAATGCTGCGCACATTCCATGAGAGTGGACAGAGTGAACATCTGCAACCACAAAGACAACAGCTGGATGTCTCTGTTTGGTAAATAATACGTCCATTACCTGTAAATACCAAGTATCTGTAAATGCTCCTGTTAGTAGTTGTATGTGTGGAAAACGTCTGCTGTCAGGAAACATCAGACATCAACAGGCTGAATGTCACCGAATCCCACCACTGATGTCATCATCATTCATTGACTGGCTGTTGAGGTGGTGTCCAGCAAACGACGTGGGCTTTGTAAATAACTGTCAGACTTTCTGGGGTAAGACCTGGTCTGATTAGGAGAGAATTCTCAGAGGGTTTATCAATTCTGTCTGGATTTAGAGTGAATGATGAATCCTCCATGTACACAAAGGTTAGACATGGAGTTCCACTAGGTTCTGTGCTTGGACCAATTCTGTTTACCTTATATATGCTTCCTTTAGGCAACATTATTAGGAAACACTCCATAAACCTCCACTGTTATGCAGACAGCACTCTGTTATATTTATCAATGAAGCCTGATGAAACCAGTCAGCTGGTTAAACTTCACACACAACTTCAGGACATACACACCTGCAAGACCAATAACTGCTATTAAACTTTGTAGTTAAACACAGGCACTTTAACAGTGATAGCAGTAGTCACAGGGGTGATTGATAGGTTTGTGGCCTAAGGCAACTTTTGTGGTGTTTCTGTTGGACAAACAACACAAGTGAAGTTTGAGGATGACGGGATGAGCAGTTGTTGAGAAATTCAAAGGACAGAGACAGACAGACAGACAGACAGACAAAGACTCCTCCATTTATTAGTAAGATGGAGTTTCAAAGCTTTTGGACCTCAGTAAACATCTGTGTAGGTTTTTACACAGCTTCAGTCCAAACATTAAGGTGTTGGCTGTCTTGCAAAGAATCATCTCTCCTCTAGTAACACACATATAAACACATCGTCCACCCTGGTTGTACTTACTCATCTGATTGTTGTCACTCTCCAGTAAAATCTTTGGTATGGCAGTAGAGGGCGCCCTGCTCCTCTCCTGTTGCTCCTCTATGATAACTTTCCTTAGGTCTATGTCCTCATAGACAGGTTCCTCTTCAGTGACGGCCGGGCTGCCTTCAAACACATCCAGAGTCAGGTCCAGTTCAGCACTGGTGTTAAACTGGAGGTTCACACTGGGCTGTGCTGTGGCCTCTGAAGGTGGTTCAGGTTTGGAGGTGAGGTACGGGGACCACTCCTCACCTGACAGGAGCTCCTCCACCAGCTTCACTGGACTGCACACTTTGAAGGAGCTGAAAGGACTGTGCACAATGTAGGGGAAGTAGTATTGTTAGTAATCGTTTATAGAAATACACTTATACATCTTGACCAGTTAAAGCTAAAAACAGATATCAGTTAGAGCGTGATGTCTCTCCTGACATCTCAAGGTTTTTTTTTTTTTTTGGCTCTGCTTGCTTATCTGTGAAAGTCGCCACACTCCACTGCTTTCAGACAATCCACCTATCAGCACCTCCGAATTCACTGCTTATCTTTTTTTAATCTATACAAAAACCAAACAAGAAGTCAGTCTGCTGGATTACTGAAGAGCAGAGTTACGTGAACACTGCGTAAAACATGTAAACAGTTCTTTCAGCTAACCTCGCCTCTGACAAGGGAAACACCTGTAACTGTAACATGCTAACTATACACAACAAAGATGGAGATGGCCATAGCCTCACAGTAAAAGCATATAAAATGCTAAACTGACTGAGTAAATCTGTGATTAAAACCAATACACAATTTTTGTCAAGACTAATCTACAGCTAAATCTAAATCAGGTGGCACATTTAAGATTTACGTATTCTGTCCATTTGGTTCCTGCTGAAGATAAAGATCTTTAAAAACAGCTCACAAATGTACAGTTTCATCTTGAAAAAAAGTCTCTGTAATTTCCTAAAACAGCTGCTCACTGTAGTTTTTGTGTCAAAACCACAATAAGACTGCAGAGTTTTCACCTGCATTCCAGGAGGTCACAGGGGTAGAGGGGGATTTGTCCTGCGTTCCTACTGTGTCATAAAGAGAGGTAGAATAGAAAGACTGGATGACGAGAGACTGACTATAGTGGCAGGAACAGTGGACAGAAGGAAAAGAAATGGGGGATGTTGGGAGAGAGAAAGAAATGTGTAAAGGAAGAAGGGAAAAGAGAAGACAAACAATGAAATATTGAAGTGGTGGGACAAGTTTGACTAACAGTATTAAAATGTTTCCTGATGAAGGGTGGAAACTCCCTCACTCTCCCCTGAACTGTGATAAGAGTCTGTGATGAGACAAAGGCTCTAAGTATAAGACAGTGTGTGTGTGAAAGAGACAGAAGAAGGAGGAAGTTATGACAAGGAAAGACTACTAGAGAAAATGCAACTTTAGGTAAATATGATACGAGGACATTGACTGTGTGTGACACCTGTCAGGAACATAGCAGAATGTATTTAGTTTCATTATTCAAAACATGCTTTGGCCTGTGTAGACTACAGGTCACAGGTCAAAAACACAGCATCCTGCAAAATTCCCAAAATGCAGCTGAACAGCATCTTTCATAGAGCTGTGAAGAGGGAGGGGCTGCTGGTTCCAGATGTAGTTTTCCTGATGCTGTGACCCCACATTTTGAAATATTTCACCTTGGTTTCTAAAAAATATTTCGCCTGGCACTTTGGTGGACGCCCCCCAAATGCTACACTTCCCATGAGTCACAGCCAAACATCACCATGGTTACTGAATCCAACCACTGTTTACCCAGAATGTAGAAGTGAACTGATTCAGTTTTTCAGTTTTCTCACGTCTGTCATCTTCAGTCAACCCCCCGCTGAACAGTGCACGTGACCAAAAGCAGGAAGGGACACAAAACAGTGTCAGATTTAAACACATTTTTATCACCTGATGAACTGGATGTACATGTTTGAGTGAACAAATGAAGCAGGAAATGTATGTATCAGGGTACATGTTCACCTTTTCGATGTTCCGTTTCTTCTTCTAATCCTGCTCTCCATGAGGTGATGTGTCTCTGTCACAGCTGATTGGTCCACAGCATCTTCGTCCATCCCTTCCCTTTCCTCTTCATCCTCAGCCGTCATCCATCCCTCCTCCCCATGTCTCCTGTCATCCTTGATAATAAACATGTAATATCAACTTTTATTCATGAGGAAAAAGTAATTAAATAGTACAACAAGAGCAGGCCTGCACGCAAAACACAGAAGCCTGCAATGATGGGAGGGTGGTCTTTCAGATACGAAGGTGGGTTTGAGAGTTAGATCAGAGTCTGAAGGCACCAGAACACTTCACAGAGCTTTATAACACTATGACAAAGGACTTTACATCAATGGAGCTGTATCAACCACTTATCCTCCATCATCTTGTTGACAGTAGAAGTCAGCACTGTTCTTGAGAACAGCTGTTGGAAGGAGATACCTAAAGTGGAAAGCTGTGGTTGCTTTGACTGGACGGTGAACACCTGAGAACATCACTGCAGAACATTGCAGAAAGGTGCCGGCTTTCACTGACAAGTTTTAAAGTGAGGGCTCTATGTATTTGAGAAGTGATTTAAGTGAAACTTACCTGTGTCCCTTCAATATCATCCTCTGGTACTCCTTCTATTTCCATTTCTCCAGCTTTGCTCCTTCTTTTCTCCTCTCTTCCCTCTTTTAATTTATCCATCACCTTCTTGGCAAGCTTTTTCACCTTTCCCTTTGCTTTGGGCCTCTGGTTTGTTTGCTTCAGTTCTCCATCTGGAAGTGTCTCAGAGATTTCCTGTGCATCCTCTGCCTTCCCATACTGTGGTATGGGGGGACGTTTTTGATGTGGTTTTGGTGGAGGCTGAGGTGGAATCGTTGGTTCGGGTGAAAGCGCAGATGCACAGTTGCCGGTGGTTGCTGCCACATCAGGTTTTTCATCTGGGGTTAGCTGGGATGAATCTTCGGTCATGGTAGGAGCAGTCAACAAATTATTACTTGGATCTTCATCTTCTGTCCCGCTGTCTTCTCCTTCCTCTCCACCTTTCTCACTGTCAGTAAATAATACTAAGATCTGTCGCTGAGGTTTACCCACATGCTGGTGACTTCCCATTCCAGATATTTCTTCATTCTCTTCCATCTTATCATTTCTGTCAGCTAAATCTTGCTCTTGCTTCCTCGTGTCTCCGGTCCTTTCTTCATGTTTCCTCCATTCTGCCTCTTGTTGCCTTCTCTGCTTTTCTTCTTCTGTCTCAGTCCACTTTGGCTTGTTGAGCCGTGGAGGTTTTCTTGGTGGTTTAAGAGGAGGTCTTTGAGGAGGCTCTATTGGGCATTTTGGCTGCACTTTTGGTAAAAGTCCAAATGTGCAGTTGTTGTGAATGTCAGGTATGTCCCCAGTGACAAGATCTGAATATTCATTGTTGCCTTCAACTCCACCCAACAAAGGAGACGTCTGGTAATCCAGTGAGTTCAAGGTTTCATTCTCTTTATTAAAGGCTTTCAATTCTGGACCCTGGTCAATCACCTTCATTTTCTCGGTTGCAGGTGACCTCTGGTAACGCTTGGGAGGTAGTGGTGGAGGAACAGCTGTCAGAGCTTTTGTGTTGTCCACCTCAGGAATGACAGCAGAGGTGGAACCTTTAAATCTCCCAGCAGCACCAAGGACCAGATGTGACTCTGGATCGTCACTTTCATTTTCTTCGCGATCATTTGTGTCTTCCAGTTCTGTGCTTGGCAGAGAATCATCAAAATCGATCCTCATGTGCACGTAAATACCCGAGTCCAAGGACTGCGTGGACGACCTGTTGGAGCATGTGTGTTTGTGTCCAGTGGTGCTCTGAGTGTGACTGAATTCTGTGTGTGTTGTCATGGTGAGCGTTTGGATCTTTCTTTTCGGGGAGTGTGTTTGAGCTTGTATCCATTTAGTGTCTGTAGGTGACTTCTCTGGGTATCACAGTCTAATGAGAGAGAGAGAGAGAGACAAAGAGAAGGACCATGACATGACATATAAGACGTAGTGCAGTACCATGAACACAACACTTTTCATTCACATCTGTGTCCCAGTCTCGTAATGTCTCAACAGAAACAGTGTTGGCAATTAACTAAGTACATTCAGGGTAAAATAAAAATACTTGAGCACTTCTATTTCATGCTCATTTATACTTCTACTTTACTACATTTCACAGGGAAATACAATACTTCTCACTCTACAACTACATTTAGGTGACAACTACAGTTACAACTTAGTTACTTTACAGATAAACTCTAAAGGTGGACTACTTAAAACAAAAAGGAGTTAAAAGGAGCTTCACCTTTACCAGCTATAGCATTTAAATGCCATTTACACATTAATACATCAGAAATAAAAATCAGCTAATATAAGAAGTATTAATAATAATGATTTAAAACACGAGGGGGCATTCTGCTGAATGATTGGACTTTGTTAATACTTCCATATTTATACTTAAATAGATTCATTGATTTTAACTAAGTACAGGGTTTGAAAACTTTTCCAACCACTACTAAATCTGATCTATTCAATAGTCTGCTCTAGTTATTTTATATATTCTTCCTCATAGTTAATAATG
Organism: Toxotes jaculatrix; assembly: GCF_017976425.1. Classification (NCBI taxonomy): domain Eukaryota; kingdom Metazoa; phylum Chordata; class Actinopteri; family Toxotidae; genus Toxotes; species Toxotes jaculatrix. Next base: position 27,212,187 of record NC_054397.1, on the reverse strand, counting down.
AGTCCTACCTGTTACAGTAACATCCCAATCTCCATGCAGAGCATCATTAACGTCTCATTTCAGTTTACTTCACTGTATCAAAATATTTTTCTTGCTTATTATTCATAATTAAAGTGCCGTCTCTTACCTCTTTTCTCTTTTAGTTCAGCACGTTTCCTTCTCTGTGGCTTTTCCTCGAAGGCTCTCTCTCTCTTTCTCCCTCTGCCATCGCTGAGTTTGTGTCACCTTTGCTTTTATGCTGCTCTCCAGCCTTTGTATTATTTTCATCCCTTCTTCCTTCTGTCTCAGGTTTAGCCCACTTTCTGTGGTCAGACCATAGTGTCACTAACTGACAAAACCAGTTCTGTCTCTTGAGCTTTTTCTGACTCTCTCTCTCTCTCTCTTTTTTTTTTTTATCTTTATTGAAGGACTGGTTTTCAGAGAGATGCCTTTTATGTCTCCAGAAGTACTTTCAGACACATTAAAGTAATGGTTATTGTAATGTCTCATTTGTTCCTTTCTCAGTCATTTAACTATTCTGTCATCATATGTACTGATAAGGAACATGTTGTGACAGCGTATAGCACTGACATCCAGCCAAGATGACAAAGCAGGGTGAACAACCTCAGAGTAACAGTTAAAAGCTTAAAGGGAGCATTAGAGCTGAGTAACATCTCTGTTCATGAGTTGAACGTACGCAGCTCATGGAGCTCGATGTCCGTGGCAGGACACAAAACATCACTGTGCAAATCAAGTTTGCCAAAGAGCTGAGTGTCTTTCTACATTACTGAGCAAATGTTTTGTAGACTGATGAAACTACGGTTGAATTATTTGGGAAGAACACACAGCTCTACACGAGGCATAAAAATGGAACTGCATACCAACATGAAAACATCATCCCAAAGGTGAAGTACAGAGGAGGCAGCGTCGCTGCCTCTGGGCCTAGACAGCTCAACGTCATCGAGGGGGAAATGAATTCACCAGTTTAAAAGAATCTTAGAGGAGAATATCAGAGATGAAGTGGAATGAGATCAGAGAGACGTTTACACCAGACGCCCTCAAAATATGTCTGAGCTGAAGCAGCTCTGGAGGAAGAACTGTCCAAAAATTCCTCCTGAACAATGTGCAGGTATACGCAGATACTGGAAGAGCTGGTTTGAGGTGAAGAGCTGAGTAATGCTGAGTAATAAATGAAATGACATCTTGTCACAGCCAGTGAAAATGGGGTCAGATCCAGAATAAACAAATCTTCAGTTTTTTCTGTAAACTGTATGTAAAGTGAGGGGGCGGGACGAGCAGCAACAAAGCCAATCCTGAGCCTCCATTCTCTACCATGTGATTTCTACCCGGAATAACAACAACAGCACAGACTTTTGATCCCAGTCAGAAAAGTCGGAGAGAAAGTTGCAGCGCTCAGAGCTTCAGTCAGTCCACACATACTGTGGGACATGTGTGATGAAGACAGCGGCAGTCATGAAGTCCGCTCTGCTTCACGTGCTGCTGCCGTTCTTGCTCTGTGTCGCCTTGGCGAACACCAGCCTGTTCGACGAAGTTAAAGTGGACTTGTCTTATGCACATTATGCTGAGCCACGGGTCGACTATCTGCCCACGCTCCTGGCCATGCCCTGTAACTGTCTGGTGAACCTGGCTTATGTCTGCCTGGGGCTGTACTGGCTGCTGCGGCATGGAGGCGGCAAAGAGACGGAACAGAGTCGCTACTTGAGGCAAGTGTTTGCCTTCATGGCGGTCTTTTACGCGCCTGTCCAGTGGACACGCTTGGCGGTGCTGCGGCGCGCTCCCGCCGTGCTCGACCAGTGGTTCACCTTGCCGATCTTCGCGTGGGTTCCGGTGTGGATCCGCTTTATCGAACACGGGCCGGCGAAGTGGCGCGCGTCGCATGCGGCAGCTGTCGAACTGCTTTCTCTCTCCAGCTACGGCCTGGCGCTGGCGCACGAGCGCGGTTTCGAGGTGGCGCTGGGCTGTCACGTCGGCCTCGCGGTGTACCGAGGAGTTCGCCTGCAGTTCGCGCGCGGGGACGGTCGCACGCGGGGATATCTGCTGCTGGCGATGCTGTCTTGTGCGGGGTTCGTGGTGCTGAAGCTGCTGGACCACTGGCTCGCTCGGTTCCAGCTGTTCCAGCGGTTCACCGGACACTTCTGGTCTAAAGTGTGCGACGTGCTGCAGTTCCACTTCAGCTTCTGCTTCCTGAGCACACTGACACACAGGGTCCGGGGAAAGACCGCAGCACAGCTGGAGTGAAAGACAAGCACGGACGAGGAGCAGTTCACCAGCTAAACTCTCTCAGATCAGTTAGGAGCCAGTAAAGACAATAACACCTTCTGGGTTGCCAGGTTCTGGCAAAGCCTCCTCCTGCAGACACTATGTCTTTTCAGCTCTTGAATTCATCAGAGAGACCTGTCCAATGGACAGTTTGACCACTGATCTTCTGCCTCTTATGCAAGAGGCCTGTGGACATCTGGACCAAACTCCATCTAGAAGCTAACTGTTTATAATCTCAGAGCAATTGCAACAGGGATTTCTCTCAGTTTTCTGAATGTTTTCAAATCAAATAATGAATCAATTTAATCAAAATCAATCAATCAAAACCAAATAATCAGTAGATTAACCCATAATTAAAATAACCATTAGCTGCAGTGATATATATGTAATAAAGATTCAACCAACTACAACAGTAAAATGCTGTTTCCACATAAATGCGTGAGGAATAATAATCTTATTATATAATATACAATAGTAAACCAGTGAACAGGGGCATTCTTCTGCTTTGAGTAATGTGCTGACTGCAGTTGTTTACTTGTGGAGTAAATAAATAACTATTAGTTCACTGTATTGAGAGTATTGTCAGCCTTTTGTTTTTTAATTATGGATTTAGATGTTTTAATGTTTAGATCTGCTGGAAACAATGAGAGTTTAGGTGTGTGATTATTAGCGACTACAAACATACATGAAAGAGTCTCTGACTCGATGTACCATTCATGCAGTCCATATGAAGAGTGTGCTGCAGAGTTCATCCTTTCAGGCTCAGAGGTACAGAAAAGCTCCAGTGTCTCAGCTGGGTCTGTGTGATTTGAATTCACACTGATGACATCTGATAAAACCTCAATGGAAACAGGTGAAAAACTGGCTCATTCACAAAGTGTAGCATATAGAATATATATATATTTAGTGTTATCACGTCCTCACATGTTTACAGCTCATGTTTAGTGATAGCAGTGAGGACAGGCTCTGATGGTGGTCTCTTGTTGGTCCACAGCAGGGCCAGGCCTGCCTCCCTGAAGTCCTGGTGGGAGCAGTAGATGAGAGGGTTCAGACCACAGTCCAGGTACGACATCACTGACGACACCGTCCTTAACCACTGAGGTGCTGGCGACAGGTCCAGCCTACCCAGCAGGATCAGCTGATTGGTCGATGGAGAGAAACAAAGAATTGTGAGTTCACGCTGTGGCTTTTCCACTTGTGTACCCGCAAATACAACAGCTGATGTGATGTTTCACAGTGAGTGAGTGTATCGGTCACCTCAGACATAACAAAGGGAGTGTAGCAGAGCATGTAGGAGGCTACCAGCAGAGGAGTGACTTCAGACAGATCTGCTTCATCATCACTGCGATAAAAAGGAAACAAGATGGCTTTGTTTACAGCCTGCTTATTATAGTTAGCTATTACACTAGATGGAACCCTGAAGGGGCATACAGGAAGTGTGTGCCTGTGCCCCCCAAAGATACTTTTAATATTTCTTGTTTGAAAGTCATAAAACTTAGTTAAAAAAAAACATAAAATGGCCACAAAGAGGCAGAAAACGAACACAAAAGATGCAAAAATAAACCCAAAGAGGCTCGAAATGATCACAGAGAAATGTAAAATGACCATGAGGAGACACAAAACTAACAAGAAGTGATGCAAAACCACCACATGGAAACAAAAAAATGACCAAAAAGAGCACAGAATTAGCATGACTCAGAGGCATTATAACCACATCTATGGGAAATGCACCAGACTGAAATAAACTGTAATTATCCTTTAACATGAGTCTGTTTTAGTTTGCCAGGTGTAAACATCAGTTACTAATCTGAGCTGTTTCCAGCTCGTGCTGTGTGACGTGAAATGATCTTTTGTCACCTGTTGCCTCTCGAGCAGCAGCCGGCGGCGTTCAGCAGAGAGGAGAAGCAGATGAGGAGGAAGGGGAGGAAGATACAGATGGAGAAAGCACAGAGAATGTAGACCAACATGTCTGAGTAGCTGCTCTCCCAAAAGACAGCACACAGCATCTCTGCATTGTCATACCTGTAGGACAGAGAAGACATGTTGGACAATAACAGAGTAGATACAGTTATCCAGCTGGGATTAGAGGGTATCAGTCCACACCTGTCTCATTCGTTCATTTTTCATTTTAGCCTTCAGCTCCCTGGAATTCCTCAGTGCAAAGGATGCAGTGTTATAGGGTCTAATGTTGTCATTTCCAGTTTGACCTCATGCAGGCACTGTTTCCTCACTATCATCATGACCGTTTTTTTTTATACTGGAGGGTTTTGATGCCAGCAAAGACATACCGGAGGCCACTGTTCATGAGGAATTCGTTTTTTGTTGTTGTTTTTTTTTTTTTTTGCCATTCATGAATCAGATCATTTAAAAACACAAGTGGAGTGTGAGAAGGACAAATCCATTCAGAGCCATTCTCTTCAGACAGAACTGGCTCAGGTGGAAAGTTTAACAAGATTTTAGGTCCATTTTTAAGCGGCCTGGACAAGGATGTTAGCTCTGGATCGTAATGAGGATAGATCACTGTCTCACCTTATTATGTGCATGCATGTGGGGCACTAACAGCATTAACTAAACTACATACCTGATCCAAGCGTAGACGACAGGGACGCTCCCAAACACCACCCCTGTCACCCAAGAGGCCGAGCACGCTGTCACCATAACAACAAAGATAGGACTTCCTGTGGAGGCTCTGCCAATCAGCCGCTGCACACAGAGGATAGCTGCAGAGGAGGACAGAAAGCGTTAAATTAACTGCATCAAAGCCACAAGACTGCTGTCTACTACAATGGCTGCTATGGTACCAATACTGCATTGCTGACATGGCTGCTACTGCAGTACCACTGCTGGAAAGGAGCTAATCACATTTAATCTAATGCTGGATCTAAATATAAATTAGAGGTACTGGAACTTTACTTGAGTATTTTTATTTTCTGATGCTTCATACTTCTGATCCACTACATTTCAGAAGGAAGTATTGCACTTTGTACCACAATACATTCACTCAGCAGCTAATGTTACAGGATACTAAGAATTTTAATCCAGTTAAAAACATGATGAAGCATTCAAATGTACAAAGAATGTTTCATGGTGTCTGCTGCATAAATGTAACCTAGAAAATTTAGAATTAAGAGCTCTGTGTCTGTCCTATACAGAACTGTGTAGGACTGACACAGAGCTTCCAACATCTTGTGGAATCAATGAGAGGAAAAAGAGAAACTACCCAGTATCAGTATGGTGTGTGTAAGGCCACCCATGTAAGACAAGATGTGATGAAGTGGTTTCTGTGTGTGTATATAGAGCTGGAAAGTACCTATACTCCCTATGGAGGAGGTGATGAAGGCAAACTTCAGCAGGCTGACGACCTCACACCACGGTGAACTCTGACCCCCAGTCAGAATGGCCAACAGGGAGCCAGAGATGATGAGAAGGGAGCAGCCTTAATAACGAAGTGGTTCATAATCAGAAATGATGCCAAGTGATACAACACTAGAATCACATGAAATGATGAAGTGGGTTTAGAGACAGTGGGATAACACCAAGAAAGACATTAAAGTACATATCCCTGTAACAGATTGGTGTTAGTGTCAGTGTATGCTGTACCTAAATCTGACAAGGTGAGACTGATGAAAGGAAGCCAGTAATGACAGCAGAACTGACCCCTGCACTGGACATGAAAGACAGAAGAAGAAAATGCGTTGAGATCCCGCAGAAATTAGTAATCACCCAAAACAAAAACACTCAGTTTCAGTTTTTCAACCACAGACTTTATGATCTTCTGCATTCACACACATAGCTAACGCGAATAACGTGTCACACTAACACTGTGTAAGGAACAACCGTCCCACCTTACCATGACTTTGACCAGCAGAACAAAACAGTTTCCCACAACCCCCATGATCATCTCCAGTCCCAGCACAGCTGCCAGCACCCACTTCTCTGGCTCTGGCCATAAACACTCCATTAACACAGTCCCATTACACAGCTCAGTCACTGGAAGACCAGAGACACAGAGAATAGCAAAGTTTATTGTAAAGCAAATTCCTGTGTAGAGCAGGTAAAGCTAATGTGCACAGCTGGTGTTACTGACTGAAGTTACTCTTCACACATTAAAATAATAAGTAAATCAAAGGTTAAATGATGGCTTATGGGAAGTGTGAACTTGTAGTCATGAGATATTTGCAATCGTTTTTCTTTTTCTGTTTCTTTTTTTTGGGGGGGGGGGGGGGGGGGGGGTGTTTGACTTGAATAATTTCACTGATGAAAATGACACCTGACCTTCATCCTTAATATCTAACTCAAACTGAGAATATTTGATATTCGATAGAGAAAAAGTGTCACTTACTTTTACGGTGAGCTGTCAGTCCACAGCCTTCAACAGAGGGTACTACGTGTTTGTAGTGGAGAGCTCAGATGGAAGTGTCATCAAAACCATTTTCAATTAAAATTCACATGCTCCATTACCTTAACATGAAGGCTCTGATGCATGTTGCGTGTGTGCCTTCAATTCAGCTTCTACTACTAACTACTACTGCCATCATTATTCTGTAGGAGATCACTGAACAACAACTGGGAGGGAAATAAGCTACTGCAAGGAATCAAATTTAAATAACATGTCAAACAATGTGTTTAAAACTGTAGCAGGATCATGGAGTTTGTTCTTTCGTAAATCAACTGGGATCTTAACAAAGTTAGGTCAGAATTACAACCACTAATGTTTCTGCTGCTGCTACTACTGCTACTGCATTTAAGCTTAACTGGACAGGTTTACACTGCTGAACTGGTAAAATGGCTCTTCATTAATAAAACCTCAGATACACTTGTAGTTAAACCAGACAGTGTCTGTTTGCTCAGACAACTTTGGGAAACACTTTAATCCTTTGACGCCAGTTTTTCCAATTTTCCCATCATAACACAGATGGTGACTGGTTTATCTCTAATCCCTTGTGAATGGTGCTGATCTGCACTTGGGACTAATAAATGATTCAAATGCTTTCTATCCTAAAATAAATCAATTGCTTCCACTGCTATGGTGTTCATTTTGCAGGAAGAGGGAAACATTCCTCCCCCTGAGCCTGTGGCCTCGACCTCCAGGCCCAGAGGATCACACGTGGTAATGATTTCACCTTATTTTAAACAGGATAGTCAAGTTCTTTGGTTCGCTGTAATTACGATGTTCTTTGGTCACCCACCCCATGCAAAAGGTTTCTACACTGAAAACTGAATGATCTGTGCCAGCAGAATGAAGACCTCATGTATGGAGCAGTGTATTTGGTGCTATTCATCTGACTGTGGAGAAGGGAGACTGCATGGGTGGATGCCAGAAAAACCAGATCCAGTTCAGCTTCCTCTGATGAATGGACAGGCCAGCTTTTTAGAAGTTTATTGTTCTCGGTCCTTAGTATTCACACTCAGTTTTACGCCTTGGACTTCATCTCTGCTGTTGTTAGAAGCAGTGGTAGTAAACAGGATTAAAAAAAAAAAATACTAATCTGCAATTAAGTGTTGAATCAGATTTAGCACAGTCGACTCACAGGTGAAAGTATTTCCCAAATTGATATCTGGAACTGGTCAAGCAGAAGTGTATGTTACAGGAGCCAAAATGTGAGTCCTGTAATAGATGTGTACTGCTGTAACCACTGCAGAGGTATGATTTAGGAAGACAGACTGTGTACTGAAGATCTGACAGAGGTCAGAGAAGTTAGGTTAAATAGTTGATTTTGCTTGTTCTTGTATGTTTTTCATTTGATGGAGACTTCAGACTGTCTGTGTAGTACAGTTCATGTACATTAGTTTTATTAACTACAGTTATTGTTATTGTAATTGAAATGTTTAATGTGCCTTATTAACTACTCGCCAGGTTTTTCCAAATTTACCATAAACTTCATAATGAATCTAACAGGATGCTTTGGTGAATTAGTTCAGTGTCATGATTAAGAATTATATTAAACATCAATATCACCAGAAAGGTGTATGAAAGAATGCAATGAATTGATGAATTGATAAATTTGATGATGAATTAAATAACCACTACACATAGCGAAAGGCTGGCAAGTGTTACGGCCACCAGCCTTCCCCTGCACCTGCCAAAAGAGGCTTCAAAAGGGCTGCTTGTGGAGCTGGTTAGCCGTGTAGCATGAGTTACCATGGTGATGTAACTCGGTAAGACGTGAACCACCGTTGTAACCCTCAAAAAATAAGGCCTCAAATTTGTGTTGTGTTAATAAATTAAGAAAAAAGGGGGGAAAAAAGCACAAAACAATCAATTAAAAATAAAATCACGGACGTCTGCCGAACGTCCATCGACGTAACGACGTTGTGTAACTTCCTGTACACGCACGGTCCGTTCCGCAAATCGTCCGCTGTTCTGGTTCAGAAGGCCAAATAGCGACACTTCGGTGAGTTTAAAATCATTTCCAGTCACAAAATCTTATTTCTTGCAACTTTCATTTACGTCACAACCAAATAGTCAATTTATTATCATTCATAAATGATCTTGCAAGAATTAGATTTACCCTCAATTCACCTCAAGCGACCTTTATGCAAAAGTCCTTGACAGTATGTGATCTAACCCGGCTACCAGTCAGAGCTAGCTTAGCTTAGCGAAAATCATTGACTTCTCACAAAGTAAATCAGAGTCAACGACCATTTCTTGTGCACGGTACGTGTGCAGTGAAGTGGACTGGTCACAGGGGTGTTTGGTGTGTGTGTGTGCCTTGCAAGTTACTGTTGTCAAGCCGAACAATGTCATGCCGCCGAAGGAGCGTCAACGCGACCGTTAACAGGGTTAGGTGAAGAGCTGCTATGAAGTTAGTTTGCTGCGAATCAGGATGCGACTGTGTAACACGAAGGGAGATCATTTTCACGTTAGAAGAACACTGTTGGCAGCAGTTCACGTTTTATTGTTTTTCGGTGTTACTCGGTGTCAGTGTTGCCACATTTTACCTACAAAGAGAACCGGCATGTAGGACAGGGGGTGTTTATATTCACTCATACCCACACACGTGTATAGCTGTGTTTGTATACGTGTGTCTATATAGATATACGTTTATATATGTATGTGTATATTTTTATTAGACGTCAGAAGAAGTCAGCATAATTACATTATTTTTCTTGTTAGTCTTCACTTACGTGAACAGATGTAAACATTCACAAGAAACAGGAAGTATAATGTTGTCTCTTAATGTCCTCCATGAACTGTGTGTCACTGCTGCTTTTGGCCGTGTTGATCAGCAGCCAAACTACAATAACTAACTTCTTGTTGGTCTCAGAACACCAGTATTTCAACCTGAGTGGTACAAGGACCCAAAGTAGCCCAAATTATAGCATCCCACCCAAATCAGTTTTTATCTGCCCAACTAAAGAAAAGCTGGCCCTGCTGAGTGGAAAATGGCAACACTGATTATAATCTAAAACGCTGCAATGTCAGTATTAATTATTTGTCAGAATCAGACCTCGCACTGTTTAGATTATGCCAGACAACTGTGAGTAGCGAGGAGTTGTTCACATTAATATGTAGAGACCCATTTTTGCTTCAAGTAATAAATATTATGATAATGTACTGATACACTTTTGAACTGTTCCTCATTATTGTTGTGTGTGTGGTTTCAGCTTCAAAGACGTCATGGCTGCAACCTTGCGTTTACTTTACAGCGTGTCAAGGCCAGGTAAGATTTTTCACCACACTCAGTTGCACTGACAAAAGTTAATTGTAGTGGGCTGATTTCATACATAGGTCTGATTCCATAGATGTGGCAGAAGGGCTTGTTCGTGTTATTGTCAGAGTCATCACAGAAGGTGTGAAATCTCAAGCCTCATAGATGTGTCACTAATGTGAGCCAGGTCAGATGAAAAGAATCTATATCTGTCTGCTCTCAGCAGATGGTCAAACACACATCAGGCACCTGCGTAGTTGTCTTTTAGTTGTGTAGTCAGGTGTGATGCATTGCAGTGCTGTTTAATGGATGTTTCCACCATAGGGCTCTTAATGATAATTCACTTTTTAATGAATCTTTATTTTCAGGCACTTTTGTGACCAGCCAGAATCTAGTGAGGTCCTTCAGTGTCTCTGCACAAAGGGAAGGATTCAGTAAGTACCACTGTAACACACGGACACAGCTCACTGTGATGAATTATTGTCACTGATGTGTCTCATTTTGAAGGACTGTCAGGGGCCTGTACCCTATGTACAGGCCCCTGACAGCATGAGAGTGTACACCGATCTATACAAATTCATTTATAGTCACAAATGTTCAAATTTCACACATTATTCACCTGATTGTTTTTGTGTGTGTGCAGAGTATGTGAATGCCCAGGAGATTCCCACAGACATGAAGTCCATTACAGACCGTGCTGCTCAGACGCTGCTGTGGACAGAGCTCTTCAGAGGTCAGCTGACCTTCACACACATTAATAAGAAATGTGATACTCTGAATTCAGCTGTTTATCTTTAAAATTAGCCTAATTTAAAGCCACTCTGCGCAGAGCAGTAATTAGTAGTAATTAGCGAGACAGTGGGTTTAACAGAAGAAAATCTATGATACACAGTGATTTACACTCGGGAATAAAAGTAAAGTAACTGAAGTCCAGAGGCAGCTGGGTATCATCTATAAATCCAGATGTCTGCTCCTAGAATGACAGCTGTGAAAACTGCCACACCGTGCCCATTAAAAGACTAAAGGGATGTCTTTTAGAGTGAGTGACCCACTGAGACACCACATATATTAAATAGTGGTCAGTGTAAGTTTTATAACAAGCAGCAGCAGGTGTGAGCAGAGAGGATAACACGTAACAGGGACTAGTGTGCATGTAAAGATACTGACAGGTGACGTACAGAGCGCTGCAGGGCAGCTCTGTTCAAACCTTCTCTTTGTAAATGTCTTATCTAAAATGTTTAGAAACGGTCCTGCCGCTGCACGTGTTAGTTTCTTCTTTTTCAACGTGAGTGATCGTGTTGTGATGTCAGGTCTGGGTATGACCATGAGCTACCTGTTCAGAGAGCCTGCCACCATCAACTACCCATTTGAGAAGGGACCCCTGTCGCCTCGCTTCAGAGGAGAGCACGCCCTGCGCAGGTGAGGACGACCGCTCATCAACCACTCAGTGTGTTTTTTTTTGTTTTAAAGTGTTGAATGGTATGTCATATTGATGGACTCAGCTTGCTGTGTGATCAGAGTTTACATCACCTCAAGATGCTGCTAAGCATTGTTGAAGTAGGCTGAATAAGCTTAAGATCAAAAAACTAGCGAGTCAACAGTCGACTGGTGCAGTAACATCATCATGTTGATTAATGTTGTTGATTGTCATGATGTTACACCAGGTATCCTTCAGGAGAGGAGCGCTGCATAGCCTGCAAGCTGTGTGAAGCTATCTGCCCTGCCCAGGTACACACACACACACACACACACACACACACAGTGAATTAATATAGGCATTAATATTTGATCTAAATACCAGCCACCAGAGCAGAGACATCCTGTGATAGGTCACTGTCAGTGTCTCTTTTCATCCTAACCACGTGTGTGTGTGTGTGTGTCCAGGCCATCACCATCGAAGCTGAAACTCGCAGTGACGGCAGCAGGAGGACGACTCGCTATGACATCGACATGACCAAATGCATCTACTGCGGCTTCTGTCAGGAGGCGTGTCCTGTGGATGCCATCGTAGAGGTGTGTGTGTGTGTGTGTGTGTGTGTGTGTGTGTGAGATGCTGTGTTACAGCACAGTTAGACCTCCTTGATGTGGACAGATGAACTGAAAATGAACAGAAAAGTATTTCATTCAGCTTTCAGACTGGAGCACAGGTCCAGAGCACTGAACTCTCCCAGTGTGTAGTAAAGACTATAGTCCATTATTGATTAATCTGTAAATCATTTTTAGAATTAATCATTTAGCTTATTAAACAAAAAAGAGCTTATCTAAATACACTGTGTTATTAATCGCTGTGTCTGCTGTTCTGCAAACGAGCTGTTGTTTTTCATCCCACTAACTAGAACGTGTGCAGAGCTGACATAGAGTTCTAGGAACAGAAGAGTGGAAAGAAAAGCAGAGCCTGTAATAATTACAGCTCGTTAAAGACCTGGAAGCCTGAGTTAAACCCAGAGATGACTTTCAGCTTGAATAGCTGCATTAATGACAGTCCTCATCTTTCCCTTTGTCCTCTTTCCTATTGCTTTGATTCCTTTCTTTTCCTTCTCATCTTGCTCTTACCTCTGATCCCTCTCTCCTTCCTTACTCTCCTCTCTCCACCCTCTGTTTCTCTCTGCAGGGTCCTAACTTTGAGTTTTCCACCGAAACCCACGAAGAGCTGCTCTACAACAAGGAGAAGCTCCTCAACAACGGAGACAAGTGGGAAGCAGAGATAGCTGCCAACATACAGGCTGATTACCTCTACCGATAGTCACCACACACACACACATACGCAGTGTACAGTTAGCACATACCAGCGTAACCTCTCTGACACACACAGACGTCCATACTGTACATACTGTAAGACAGACTCAGCTGTGATGGATGTGCTTCAGGGTTGGATTTGTATTTGACGATGCATCCTTTGTTTCAAATCAAACATCAGCGCCATCCTCTTCTGATAAGATGATTATACTTCAACATGTTTCTTGATTTTTACCACTGCAATGTTTGGATCATATATTTATTGAAGACAGATGAATACCGCACTGTCTGTGTGACAGCATGGACCAGTGTGTGATCATCCAGTGAGGACCACGTGCTTGTGTCTGCACAGTCTCACTGGACTAACGAGTGTGCAGACTGACTTCATCCTGGTTTCAGTCTGATGTCCCACTAAAGTGTACATGGATTATTGTTATTATCTGGGGTGTCAGTACGTAGTTTTATGGTCTTCTTGCTGTTTCAACCCTGCCTCAAATAAAATAATTCTGGGAGAAACACTCAGAGTGAAGGATCTTTAATTTTACCTGACAACAGATTTAAAGATTGAATCAGACGTGGTAGCATATAATATGCTACCATGTCTGGTAGAAGGACATTTGGCTGCCAGTGCAGTAAGTGGATTTCATATAAGATTTAAAATTAATCAGCATGTTCAGATAGCAGTAGAAAAAATAGACATTCCTGACTACACTTGTTTAATGGAGTCTGTTCAATTACAAGCCACTTAATATTCAAACATGGGAGATTAAATTACTTAAAAAAAATATTAATGTTGTTATTTTGTAGGAAACAGAACTCCACACAAGCAACAGGCAGTGCTGGAACACGTTCTCAGATCTTTTAAGTAAAAGTGTAGCTTTTCAGTAAAGCATTTTATAGGAAAATAAAATGTGCTCTGTGGTTTCTGTATCTGCAAAAGGAAAAGACATGACTTCACTTGACTTTGGACAGTTTACCACCTATTTTAGAACCATTTCATGTTATTCACCGGACTGGAAATGTGTAAAGTTTGAAAACTTTTGAGCAGTAGTGTACATATACAGAAGTGTAGATAATCAAAGGTCATTTTCAATCTTGAAATGATGTGAAACTTTTTCTTGAAATCCAATAAATACAACACAGTAATAAGTGTTACATATTTTGTTGAAGTGCTTCAGTCTGGAGAAGGAGCTCTTTTCTTCTTCTTCTCCACAAAAGTCCGTAATGTTCCAAGAAGGCGATACTGAATGGAGGATCAGGGCCTGATGGAGACCGAGGACAGAGTCACAGGTTCAAACGGATTTATATGAATATTCAAAGGACACAGTGCTAACATTCAGAATACAAACTGCTTCTATAGTCATGGTGTTATACACTCCAGTAGGTGGCGCCATGCACCTTTCACTTTGGTTTGTAGCGCGGTATTAAAATGAGAGAAGAAGATGCAGATGCTAGCTGAGCAGACTGTAGGACAGATGACAGGTATCTGTTCCTCTCTGTTTACTTGGTGTTTCTGTGTGCGCGTTAGTGGTCGTCGGTGGCTGTCAGTCCGACCGTGTAGCGGCTTTACTCCGGCTCTTCACTGCTAACTCGCGTTAGCCTGTATGTGTAAAGCTTGGCCCGTGCTTTGTTAGCCCTGTGTATGTGAACCTGGTTGTTGTCTGCTGGAACTAAACACGGCTGTTGTTCGGATTTAGCCTGTTAGCCTGTTAGCATCGTGTTATTATTTGACAAAACTTAACCTCTGAACATTATTGTCAACGTTGTTGATTAGTGAGTATGAATAAAGCCATTAGCTTTTGGGAATAACGTGAGTGGGCATTAGTGCACAGTCCTGTATAGACCGTGTAACTATAAAAACAAGAGCCTGAGCTATCAAATCAAATCAAAGAACTTTATTTGTTCCCTGGGGGGCAATTCAAGGCACGAGAGCAGTTTACACAGTTAACACAATAAGCATAGAATAAAAATAAAATAGAATAAAAATAAAATAGAATAAAAATAAAATAGAATAAAAATAAAATAGCCTCGGAATAAAAATAAATGACAGTCTGTATTATGAGGAGAATATGAAGTCAACAATGCACACACTGTCAACACAGTTATGGACCTGTGCAACAATGCACATTTTAATAAAGAGATGATTTTAAATGGAAACATGCATGTGTTAAAATGGATGCTGTGCAGTCAAACCGTTTCTAAATCTCTCTGACAAACCACCTTTGGTCTAGAACACACCGGTGTTTGATGCACTCTTGCTACATAACATATAATTTGGTGGCTTGGTTATTTTTGTGGTGGAGGGCTGCTGTTCTAGTGGCTGTTCCTGCTCTAACCAGTCTGTCTTTGTTTGATGATTTCAGATGGGACACATGCTGACAAGACGAAAAGCATCTGGAGGACGTTAACTTTGACCTGTAAGGTGGTGAAATGAGCTCATCAGAAGAGGTGAGGTGATCGAACAGAAATTAACATTACAGCATTTCTTTTGTGAGCTCGGCCACTGTGGATTAAAACCAAACCGCCACATGCTTCTGTTTCATGTCACTCATTTGCTCTCACCACTGGGGGACTGTCTGTGCCTGGTCAGCCCGTCCATGTTTGACTTATAATAGTCAGAACTGTCTGCGGGTGATTTATTTGAGACCAATCCATCAGCAGCAAACTGCTGCCAGTATTTTCTCGAATGACATACATTTGCACGTGTGTGTGTGTGTGTGTGTGTGTGTGTGTGTGTGTGTGTGTGTGTGTGTGTGTGTGTGTGTAACACAGCATCTGTCTCACAGCCGAGCTGTAACAGTCACAGGGTGTTGATCTATTAATGGCCCCTCTGCTGTGGAACTCCCTGCTGGGAGATCTCAGGCAGGAAAACTCACTTGTATGGCTTTTTCTGATATTTGTTGTGATCATTTAATGATGTTATCTTGTATATATTTTAACTTCCTGGTTCTTTGTTTTTGTTGTAAATTGTATTGCTTTATTGCTTGGAACTTTTTGTGTTAGCTGTAATGTAGTTGGTGTTAATGAGCTACAGGTGATCTAATCTGCCACAGGTGATGTCTGTCATCTCACCAGAGTGGACAGGTTGGTGTGTGGATTCCACCGACCGCCTGCGAGATAAGCTGATGTCCATTCGGGTTAAGAAAGTGTAGGAGACTTTACTGCTCTGTCTGTGGGGAATCTGAGTCCAGGACTTTCAGTCTTTGGATCAAGTAGCTAGTGAAAAGTAAAGTTTGCCAAATTTAGTAGTCATTACAGTTATTTCAGTGTGTCTGATAAAAACTGAATCAACATGTATGTAAATACAGGCAGGCGATGGGACTCAGCATCCAAAACATTTTGGACCATATCACCAGTCCTTGTGTGGACCCATGACGAGTGTCTCTGTTTTATCAGCGTTTATGTGAAGGAAATAGCGTCCACTTAGAAACATCATGAAGACAGAGAGAGAGTCATGTTTTTGAAAATAGTTTTTTAGGGTCACAGCTTGGATAAATGTGCAAGGAAAAAAGTGTAAACCAGTGTTAACTCTACAAGGTGTCGTGAAGGATGAATGTAAAAAAAAAAAAATAAAAAAGGCATCAAATCAAGCACCAAGTCTGTCTCCTCTGAAGCAGGAGACAGACAGAGTGAAGGAAGGGTGGGAGCACAAAAGTGAGAGGCAAAGGAGTTAGGGTCAGAGAAGAGACTGACCCTGAAGACCAGAGGATGCTATATGAGAGAAGAACAGCTGAAATGCAGGTTTGTTTATTATTTGTCAAAACTTCCTCATAAAAAGATTCATCAGATGCGTTTAGCTTTTTGCCCAACTAAGATTTTAATAAATCAAATTCTGTATTTAAATCCATCCCTGACAGCTCCCCACTAGAAGGTGTTGCACCTGCACTAGATGCAGGGACATGTCAACAGACAATGAGATGCTCTGCTGCTGCCAGTTTTTGATACATGTTGGTACATGTCCATGCAGATGTTGAGTGTTTGTTGGTTCATGATTTATTTACATATAAAGACATTTTTACTAACATTTTTAAGCCTCTTGAATTATTTACATACACATCTACAGCTTAGAAAGCCAGGACAGTTTAACATTCACTCCAGGGACCTGAGTCCCTGACAGATGTGGGGGGGGGGGGGGGGCTGTGTCTCCTCGGATCATCAGGCTTTTAGACTCCTTTTTCTGGGAAGACCCGTTCCTCCTCCAAGCCTCCTGGTAAGAATGGCCTTCTGCAGGTCTGGGATGTAGCTATTTAGGTAACACATGTCACCATGTTAGCGTCATGTTATGGACACACACGTGTGTGTGTGTGTGTGTGTGTGTGTGTGTGAGCAGCAGCAGCAGTTCAGTACGGTAGACATCAGACACAGGTGAGGGAGGCAGTGTGGCCTTTACAGTCAGACCAAGACAAAAATCAGGACTACAAATGATACATCAGATTTCCCTGCTAAGCGATGACACGCTCTCTGTGTGTGAGCATGGGTGATTGGAGTTTTCCATGATCCTAATGAGTCACTCTGTCCACACTGATGGACTTTCTGTCAATTTCCTGCTCGTCAACAGTCACAATGTGTGTCTCTTGAATCTTGTTCTGTGGTTGTGTATGCATGCATGCTCCTGTGGAGTCCATCCTGCCATCTCCTAATGAATAGAGAAGAAGACACTGGACTATTTACAATCAAAAGTTGCCATATTATGTACTGGACTGTCATAGCAAACTACAGACATGTGACTGTAATCATGGTTGACTAAGGTATAAAATAATGTGTCAGTTACAGACCTGAAGAACAGCATGGTCCTTTTAAAACCCTGACATCGGTGTATTTGTAGCCTCCACCCTGTACGTCAGACTCGATGAATGAACGTGCGTGAATAGGTGAATGTGATGTGTCGTGTAAAGAGCTTTGAGTGGTTGATAAGACTAATGTTATATATACATTTAAGACATTATTTTCTCCTTGTAGGATGTATGTAAGGCAGAGCCACAGCACTGTCACCTGTGAAGGGTCTACACTCCAAAACTCATTTAAAGGCACCAGGATGTGGTAGTGTGTATCCACTCTACTAATCAGAATACTATTAACCGGTACCCTGACTTCAGTAATATACGTAATATATTCAACACAGTGTCTATTTCTATAGGACAAATTCCATTAGTTCAACAGTTGTGCCGTATTTTGCTTTGAGTTTCCATACTTTTTACATTCACTAATCACTATGAAGCTATCATCAATTAAACTGAATTTACAGTATATATTTGGTAGATAACTTTACATGTGAAGTACCAGTGTATGGACAGCTTGTCCTCCACTCTGACCTTCATGTCTGCAGCGTTATTGTTGTGTTTGTGTTTCGTCCTGCTCAGAGCAGCCTGTCTCTGTTTGATGATTCCAGAGCTGAGACCTGCCGACGAGCAGAAAAGCATTTGGAGGACACTGACGTTGACCAATAAGGAGTTGAAATGAGTTCTTCAGAGGAGGTAAGGTTTCAGAAAAATGAACATTATCTAACTAAGTTGTCCTGACCATGTCCATGTCCATGTCCTCATCACTTTTCTATTAATAAAAACTGGAGTTATCACTGTCACTGCTTTTAAGGGCCTGCTTATGGATATTTTAATGACACTTGTAAACTTTTTACTGGTACTTGTACCTAACTTTACATTCTTTGCTACTTTATAATGGAAATATTTGTCTTTTAACTGCACTGTATTTATTTGAGAGCTGCTGTTACTAGTTGTGTTACAGATTAAGATTTTACATAGAAACATGTGGTTTATAGAAAATGGAATCTTGTTCCACACTGAGCCTCGACCAGCTCCAACATTTGAATGAGTGAATCAGTGCTGAATCAGTGCTGACCCTGAATCTGGATCAGAGTCCACTTGTGCTTGTGTTTCACTGGTTCCTACATTTTATCTACAGATATTTTTTATTTCTAGAAACACCAGCAGCAAACTGCAGTCAGTCAGCTTGCTAATATTTTCAGTGCAGAGCTGGAATTGTTCAGTTTTTCTGTCACCCTGCTGCTACGTACTGTTTCCACACAACATATAAGACATACGGATTTAGTTTACAGAATTAGCTAAAGCAGTATTTTATCAAGTCGCTCAAATCACTCTGACCTTCATGTCTCTGTTTCTGTCAGGTGAAGCAGACAGACTCAGACAGGAGCAGACCTCATGAGTGTCACAAGTGCGGCAAATCTTTCAGTCGGATCTGTAGCCTCAGAAGACACGAGCTCACTCACTCTGCAGAGGAAGTCTTCCACTGTGAACAGTGTGGCAGCACTTTCAGCCAACTGAATGCATACAACCTACACCTGTATACCCACCCTGAAGAGACACCATACTGCTGCGACCAGTGTGGGAGGGATTTCAGTGACCAGAGCTCATACAGGAAACACCTGCATAACCATGCCGGACCATACAAGTGTGACCAGTGTGACAAGAGTTTCAGTCAGTGGGGTAATTTCACAGTGCACCTGCGAGTCCACACGGGAGAAAAACCTCACCACTGTGACCACTGTGGGAAGAGTTTCCGATGCCTGAGTACATACAAGAACCACGTACGTACCCACACTGGAGAGAAACCCTATTGCTGTGACTACTGTGGGAAGAGATTCACTCAGTTTAGTACTTACAAGCAACACCTGCGTATCCACACTGGAGAGAAGCCATACCAGTGTGAACAGTGCGGGAAAAGTTTCAGTCGCTCCAGTAATTACAATCAGCACCAGCGTGTTCACACTGGGGAGAAATCAAACTGGTGCGATCAGTGCGGGAAAAGGTTCAGTCGGCCGGGGAGCTACATCCGACACCTGCGCGTCCACACCGGTGAGAAACCGTACCGGTGTCACCAGTGTGGTAAAGGCTTCAGCCAGTCAGGGAGTTATAACCAACACCTGCGTATCCACACTGGAGAAAAACCATACTGGTGTCAACAGTGTAAGAAACTGTTTGCGTGGTCTTTGTCCTTGAGGAGACATCGTTGTGTTGAAATAGATGGAGAGAGCTCAGACTGTGTGTAGCAAAGAAAAGCTTTGTTTGAACTACAGTTATGACCTAAATCTATAATCTAAACATATAATACTAATTATAACATATGTCTAATATTGACTATGAAACAGAGTTTTCAAAAGTTGTAAAACGTAAATGCCGAGTTGTGATTTGAAGAGGAGTGAACTCAGGCCTATATGGGATTAAATGACGGTTGGTTTCTGTAGTTCACTGGATCTGTTAGAATAATGTAGATATAACCTGTTGTACCATGTAACTCAGAATGTTGGCTGCAATATGAAACAGCTGATCTTTCTCCTGTAGTCATCTGACTCTCTGCTAAACTGTGAGTGGATGAAAAGATCCAAAGAGAACGTTTTGGGCTGTTGACATCTGTGAGCGCCAGGTCCAGGAGTCCCAGTGTCCCCGTTCCGTCTGATGGTATGAAGATTATAATTACAAGAAAAAAAAAATTTGATCATGCACATTAATTTGTGTTCTGTAGTGTATCTGTAGTGTTCTATATTTAAAAGCAGAAAATAAAGTTTTACAATCAAAATAAAGTTATTGTGATACAGATATTGATCAATGGAACACATGACAGTGTGACACCAGTGTCATATAAGGAAGGTATCTGTGGTAGATGAGCCTAAAGAGAATTACCAGCTGAGGGGTGGGTTTGAGCTCATTGTTTATCTGTCCAGTCCAAAACTTAGCTGTTATTTGCTTCACTGTTATGAATGAATCAAATGTAATTGACTGGATTTGCTCAGTTGAGATTATTTTAACTGGATAATCTGATTATTACGTCATGGTGTTTTGGCACTGGCATAAATTTACAGCAGAAAACTGCAGCCTTATGGTTTTTTGTTTTTTTTTTTTTGTCTCAGACACTTTATTTCCTCTGGCTCTGCTGCCAGTGCTCGTACAGGTCCTATGTCCTCTGTCCCCTTCAGACGAATATTACTTTGACCTGTGTTTCTCTTCAGACGATCTATGCTCGGCATCTACTTATCAAGAGAAACTTTCTGTCTTGATAAGTGGATGCTGCAGAGCTGGTTTGTGCTGATGGGATGAAAAGCACGTGGAGGATGATAATGTTTATCAGTGAGGAGGAAATGAGTGTCTTCAGAGGACGTGAGATCAAACAGAGACAGCATCCATCACTTCCCGAATGCATTTGCTGTGGTTGATCTCAAGTGGACCGTGGGCTGCAAACAGCACTGGAGTCATAAATGAACAAACTGTTAGACATGAAAACAACAACAAAAAGCTTAATAATAAGACCCTTCAGAACAGGCCTGACCCACTGTACCTGTATGTAACTATGAGATCCGCTAAACGAAAGTTTAAAGGTTAAAAGTGCTTTTAAAACTAATGTAATAACTAATCTAATATTATTAATGTCTGCAGCCTCCAATCTTGAAAACCTCTGTCTTACAGTAAACAACTGGTTTAACGGAGGAGGAGAAGCTAAAGTTCATATATGACCGAGCAGAGACAGAGAACATCCACACAAACAGCAGTAACACTGTGAGTCCAATACTGAATCATTACTGCTGACCCCAAACTCACCAGCCACAGCTAGGCTTTACTACAGCTAACTGTCCTCACATGTCCTCCTATACACTTCCTGTAAATGAAGATGATGTATGTATGTATGTATGTAAATAAGGGGAGTGCTGAACCCAATCATTAGGCAGAACAAACAAACATTAGCTAAAGAGCTCTTACTAAATGGTAACTCATATAACTTAGAGTAGTATCAGGTGTCACAGGATATTAATCCTTTTAATCATTTCAGTTTTCTTCTCACTTTCTACAGGGACAGATGAGACTGAAATGGACTGAGCTCTGAGTTACATTTACAGAGACGGGTTTTGGGAGCATCAGTACATGTGACCTGTTTTAGAAGGAAGCCAGATTCCTGTCAGACTGCTTGTTGTCTGTGGGAGTATCCTCCCTACACTGTTACAGCCTTATCAGTTACTGTGGCTCTTTAGTGCCTTCTCATGATTTTTTGAATTTATTCCTTAATGTGAACATAACTCTCATGTTCTAAGATGGCTGAGTGATTGATCACTTATCTCTCTCTCCCATCATTGATCAGTAATTATCAGTGATCACTAATAATGCTGCTGATCACCTGCCTCATTAATACACGGCTGCAAAAACAATAATTAAATGTGTGTGTGTTCACAATTTTAGAAACCCTTCACCACATGTTAACTAATTTACACACAAACCTTTACTTCAGAATTCATTCATTTATTTCAGTCTTTATTTTACAGCGTGTTCACACACCAACCAGCCACAACATTAAAACCAGTTAACAGGTTTAATCTCCACTCAGACCTGCAGGACTTCCATAGAGTCTCAACAAGAGTTTCCACCGTCCACCTGCTGGCTCTGCTCTACCACAACCAGGCCGTGGACTCCGGGGGACCACATCCTGTCTCCTGTCTTCATTGGACCCTTCTCTTACTGAAGAAGCTTCTCATCACGAGTGAGTCCAATCACCAAAACTCTCCTCTGCAAAATATCGTCATACAATTCTAGCTGATCTCTTCTTCTTGAAACACTAATACTACACACAATATAGAATAGTCGTTAATAGTTTTGTGAGTATATATATGTGAAGTTCATGTAACTGACTTTATACAAACATGATGCCAGAGAAGCTGTGATGGACATCAGTCCACCTGGGACACTGTAACATTAAAGAAAAAGCAAAACCTGATTTCAGGGATTTGATTTGTTTGAAGACATGTTCCTGGAGCTGTCCCTTCATCTTCATCATCATCATCATCATCATCATCATCTTTGTCCACTGTTTCAAATGTTTCCAGCTTTGAGTTGAACGTGCATTTATTAATAGCAATATTTTTCAGACAACTATTTATATACAGAGTACAATCCAAGGACAGACAGAATTAACAGATCACAGATGAACTGGGTTGGTATCTCGGGATAACCCACAGACTCCGTCAGCAGCTGTTATGATGAACTACGTTCTACTGAAAATGATCCATAGCCAGATATATTGGACTGGCATTTTGACTGGTGAAAAACATGTGGGGCATGTGACATGGTTAAAGGCCTCCCTGTTAGCATGATGACATTTTACAACTACATCACATCACATCAACTTATTATCAGTGTTTACTGAACTGATCCAGAGGACCTTCTGTTGGACAGAGCCCAAGTAAAGACGTCTCCCAGTTGTACACATGATGGCTTCAGTTTGTAATCAAATGATGAATTAATTATTCTCGTAAAGAGAATGAAATGAACAACTACATATACTTCAAACTTATCCATTAACACGTTTAACTTCAAAAACAGATCTTTCTAACTAAACGTTATTTATGAGTTCCTTTAACTTTGGGCTGTGGTTCAACACACTCGGTACCGATGTCACTCACCCAGTCTGTGATAAACATCTGGGATAAAGAATAACTTTACACATGACCACGCCCCCCTGTACGGGTTTTAATAAGATGCATTCCAACCCTGTCAACTGGGAGTTTTTGGGGCCGAGCGTCGTCACAGACTCTTCACTGATTTTTGGAGTTAAACCGAGCAGGACTGCTGCATTTTCACTGGGAAAAAGACGAAGAAAACTTCTTTTTTAATCAGCTCTGTGAAAATGGACTGGGCTCAACAGATGGTGTCATAAAATGGCCTAACTGTACTATGTGATATTTACCAACTCAGAAAAGTGGATTTAGTGCAAGGCTACCCTTTAATAACTTCACACTTTGTGCAGTTACATGATCTTTTTTTAATCTTAGTCCAAGAATAGATAAAAAGTGGTTAATATTAATAATAATAATAATAATAAAGATAAGTCTGTTGATATATTGTATATATTTTTAGTGTCACGTCTTATACAATGAACAAATCAATAATTAACTGATCCTACTAATGAGAGCTGTGTGTGTTTTCAGAGTCTGTTATATCCTCTGTGCCACAGCCACACTGTTGTACTGAGTAACGTGTTTCTCCATTATAAAGTATGCACACACATGTATTTTGTTTGTTGTTATTGTGTGTCGTTTGTTGACGAGCAGCTCACTGGTTCTTCTTTGGTGCACACGGCGGGACCGTCTTCGTCCTCGTCTACTTCGACACAGCGGTGTTTCTTCAGCGACTGTGAGCGTGTGAACAGTCTCTTACACTGCGAACACCAGTACGGTTTCTCTCCGGTGTGCACACGCAGGTGACGGCTGTAACTGTACGAACTGTTGAAACATTTCCCGCACTGATCGCAGCTGAATGGCTGCTCTCCGGTGTGGATACGAAGGTGGCGCATGTAGTTGCTTAGGCGACCAAAACCTTTCCCGCACTCTTTACACTTGTACGGTTTCTCTCCGGTGTGGGTGCGCACGTGCTGTTTGTATGTTTTTGAAATGGAGAAACTCTTCTCGCACAGTTCACAGCGGAATGGTTTTTCTCCAGTGTGGATGCGTAAATGTGACTTGTAATTGCCTAACTGAGAGAAACTCCTCCCGCACTGGCCACAGCAGTACGGTTTCTCTCCCGTGTGGACACGCAGGTGTATCTTGTAACTACTCAGATCACTGAAACTCTTTTCGCACTGGTCGCACTCGTACGGTTTCTCTCCGGTGTGGTTACGCAGGTGCAGACTGAAATGCCCTGACTGGGTGAAACTCTTCCCACAGAAGTCACACTGGTAGGGCTTCTCTCCACTGTGGCTGAGCAGGTGTCGCTTGTATGAGCTCAAAAAACTGAAACTCTTTGGACACTGGTCACAGCAGTACGGCTTTTCTTTAGTGTGGACACGCATGTGTATCTTGTAAATACTGAAGTAACTGAAACTCTTTTCACACTGGTCACACTGATATGGTCCCGTGTGGTCTCGCAGGTGTTTCCTGTATGAGCTCTGGTCACTGAAATCCCTCCCACACTGGTCGCAGCAGTATGGTGTCTCTTCAGGGTGGGTATACAGGTGTAGGTTGTATGCATTCAGTTGGCTGAAAGTGCTGCCACACTGTTCACAGTGGAAGACTTCCTCTGCAGAGTGAGTGAGCTCGTGTCTCCTGAGGCTACAGATCCGACTGAAAGATTTGCCGCACTTGTGACACTCATGAGGTCTGCTCCTGTCTGAGTCTGTCTGCTTCACCTGACAGAAACAGAGACATGAAGGTCAGAGTGATTTGAGCTTCACATGTTACTGAATTGACCATGTTAGAGCAGCTGCTGTCCACACTGCAAAAATCTGCACAAGAAAAGAAAAGTGTGTGACCAACAGGCAGAGCTGTGAGTGACAGTGGTGTGGCCACTGGGCTTTAGTCTGTGGTGGACATGGTCGGGACAACTTAGTTAGATAATGTTCATTTTTCTGAAACCTTACCTCTTCTGAAGAACTCATTTCAACTCCTTATTGGTCAACGTCAATGTCCTCCAAATGCTTTTCTCCTCGTCGGCAGGTCTCAGCTCTGGAATCACCAAACAGAGACAGGCTGCTCTGAGAAGGAGGAAACACAAACACAACAATAACGCCGCAGCCCCCACTGCAGCTAGGGTCGGGTACCAAATCTGCTACCCAGGGGAGACACTACAAACTCTAAACCAAGAGTTTCTCTGGTTCAGGTGGCAGAAGCACCACCAATCATCTGTGAGAGGCATCTTCACAGACTGGATCACATGAAAGGTGATGTTAAAGAACTAAGCTCAGCCAACTCAGAAAACCAGCTCTGAGAGAGATGAGCTACACCAGATGATAGTTTCAGTTAACAATGGATACGACTGAGTTCAAGAGTTCATGAAGATGAAGGCTGGACCGTTAGCAGGTTAGCTATATGTTAAAAAACTATATACTAAATGTATCTGCTTTGGTGGATGTAATTTGGTTAATGTTACTGTTTTTACCCTATAATTACTGGTTAGCAAAAGCTAACCATAGGTGCTGTAGTGTTCAACACAGGAGTACAACTGTAGCCTACAGTATGTGTGAAGAACAGCTGGTGACATTGCATTATGTGTGTATTAAAACAATCCACCTATAGTCTGTGTAGAACAATGCCCGAACCAGCTCAGTGGGGTTTAACTCTGCAGACTGTGCTGGTCATCCATCATGTGAAACCGCTGTCTGGTTCTTTTCCTGCAGTAAAGTATTGTCCTAATAATGCTTCAAAGGGTATAGTGATCCTTTGTACACATAAACGTTGGGGCACCTGTAGAAAATAAAGCTACTGAAGTTTCTTTATCCCTGAAAAAGGACTGTTTTATATGAAATCTGCATCACTTGTCAGTTCTGGGTCTGTACATCTTCTTATTGATTGGCTGATATTGATACAGATGTATCTGAAATAACCTTAAACTGGTGAATTATGTTAACCTGGCCAATTTATCAGTGTAGCTCTAATGATGCAAATGCTTCATGTAACTGAGCACAGATGAAGAGGAGGAGGAGGAGGATGATGATGATGATGATGATGCACGACTGTTGTGTTCACTGTAGGTGGGATTTCTCAGCTGGTAGAAGCAGCTGTCGTTGTGAAAAGCTGATGAGAGTCTCTGAACAAAGCAGAGACATCCAGCACAAGGTCAGTAACACACACCTGTTACTGATGTGATTGAACCCAAACTCACACAGTCAGTGGACGTGCACGTGCACGTGCGGCCCGGCCCATGCGCACCACCGATCCAATAACGGAGCATCTGCCTCATTTGACGGTACTACGTCAGCAGTGACCTGTGTTTACTACAGAGCCAGCCGAGTCTCAGGGGAGACGTTTTCCAACACATCAACACAACACGACGTCCAATTATTGCTGTTCCCATTTTAGGAGTTTAAGCTTTGTCGGGGATAACACAGTCTCAACGGGCTAAATCCGCAGCAAAACCACTGTTTCGTTTGGCCCCAACAAGCGAGCATCAGGCTCATCTGGCACAGAGCTGCTTCAAACAGCAGCAGCCTAGCATTGCACATCCAAGCTAACAAGCTAACCCAAGTTACAGCGAGAAGCCGGAAGAAAACCTGCTACATGTACACGGTTAGATCACTTCCGGCTTCATAGTCGGGGCGCTATCGGTACCCACTAACGCAGACACAGATGAACCAAGAAAACAGAATGAAACAAATACCTTTTTCCTCTGCAACAGTCTCTCCTATGCTAACATTAATGTTGCCACGCAAATACCGCCATCTTGGAAAGTGACGGCACAATGACGTAGCTGCGCGGAGCATTGCGGGATGGTTTGGAAACTGTTCTTTTTAATATTATTCAAGCCAAAGTAACTTTGCGAGGTAAACAACAGTTAGAGCAGAGAGCGTTAGAAATAAACTGAGCACAAAGAGACAAAAAACAAATGGAAATGTACCACTGTAACAGACAGAAAGAAAATAAACAGTAAGCAAAATTTCAAACATACAAATGGAAATTGTCTTCACCATTTTTGTTACTAGACACTCTACAGACAGAGTCATAAAATGTTCAACACTATTCAGTGTTTGGAAGAAACTGTAAATAAACTGTTTCTATTAAAATAATACCAACTGTTCTTATCGTTCATTTATTAGGGGGTCCAAAAATGCAGTTACAAACTGATCATAATGAAAATGAAAAAAGAACAGAGAAAAGAAAGAAGGGCTTTATAGAACCGAATTACTTAAGAATGAGTTGGTGACACATTTTCAGTCATTTCATGGAGATAGGGCTTTGCAATACAGTAAAATATCAGAGCTGACTATTTTGTCATGTCCATTTTAAGGTCCGTCCAGAGGGACACAGAGTAGTGGCACAAGTACTACAGAGCTGTCAGTTTGAAGTGTTTGTTTTCCCTCAGTGTATACCAGCTGTGGACCTCTGACGCCTCAATTATAGTAATTTGTGGATGTGCACCTCCTGCTGTCCCACTGTCTGTGGACACCGCAGACACAGAGTTATCCTTACAATACTGTTTCATTGTATTTGCAGTTCACACATTAACTGTGCATGTGCAGTAGTTGCTCTTGTAGCTTAGCAGCCACACAGACATGTTACAACAAATTACAACAACAAACTAACTCAGATAACTCTTTACAGCTCTTTACCTCTAAAATGTAAAACCACCAAGATTCAATAAAATCTGAACATGATGGCTCTCATGAAGAGAGGATTCATTGTAAGACTGTTGTATTACAATGTATTAGTTTTATTTAGGTGTTATAGCAATTCAGTTTTAGGACCCAAATGCAAACTCAGACCAGGAGACGGAAGATGGTTAATGGGCAGTTTATTGTAGATTAGAATGGTGGATCAAAGAGGTGGTGGTGGTGGTGGTGCTGGAGTAGTGCTGGAGCGGGACTGACAGAGAGGCTTGGAATGGTAGAGCAGAGCAGGTGGTGAACAGGGAGATTAAATGAAGCAGGCTGAAATGGCTGATGGGAAAGCAGGGAGAGAAACACTGAATGAAACACTGGGAAGTGGAACCAACAGGAAAACATGGGGGAAAAGGGAGAGGCAAAGCTGATACCCTAATGCTAGGGGTTTCTAATAAATTGGTGAGTAAGAGAGTATATGTGTCACAACAATCTTTGTTGGAGTTTCAGTGGGCATCAGTGGGCTGGTGAACCTTCAAAACATTTTTACTGGCCCCACCAATCTCTTTATCAGCCCTCTCTGTGTGCCCATCATTCAGGGTACGTCCCAGTGGATAAGTCCAGGACTGAGTTCCCTTGCAGTCTCCACCATTGGGAAGCCTCACTGATGTTAACAGGGCTCTTCACCTTTGCCTGATTGTGGCATTTCTTTTTCAGTTTTTGTTCTTCTGGCCTTCTCGTCCGTTTAATCAAACCTCAGCACAACCCCCTGCACAGAGAGGAAATCCAGAGGAATGAAGAGCAGACCACAGACAGGCTATTAAAGAATGTGGAGCCGAGTGAACCACTTAATGCCAATTATGGTTGTTTACACCAGCTATATCCTCATAAAGGTCACTTTACTGCAGCCGAGTATGAATATGAGAGTGGAAGCTATTAATTAGCAACCCTGTTCTAGCCCCATTTGAATTGGATTAACATGACAGGGGGAGGTGGGGATTTTACGCATCATCCCAGAGAGTACCTTAACCATCAGGAAACTGCAAGATATACTCTGTAATAAGCAGGGACAGAATAATACCAGAAAGATAAAAGTAAACAAGAAAACTAATCATAACTGACAGACTGTGACTCAGGAGTCTACAGCCCTGCAGCTCCTCTAGGCAGGTTTTATTGCTAAACCAGTTTACTGAAGAACTTAATTTAAAACTTAAAATGGATATGATGTTAATAATCCTAATATATCATGTTAATATACCATGTCCTAATATATCATGTTGGGGATGAAAAGTAATCAGTTCTGTCACTGTGTCTGGTCTAAACCAAAGTGATCTCGAATGCTCTCAACTGGAGTCGTTTCCATTAGTGTGAGGACTTTGGTTACTGGATGTAATTCCTGATCCAGCTGTACCTAACATCAACCTGAGCAGAGGCCAGTCTAACAGAATTAAAGTGGAAAGTGGAAACAGCCAGTCTGGATGTGAAGAGCCTTTAATGCTCACATCCATTCTGCCCTGATGAGAGTAAAACAAGACTAAAGACTATACTGATGTAACACATTTGAAAATGTTTTCCTGTCATTTTAAATGTTTTTTTTTTAGCATTCACTTTAACATAACCACACACTTATATTAGGGAAAACATGCCCTCCCTCGCTGCTGTGGCTTTATCCAGCCTATCATCAGAGAGAAAATGGCTTCTTCTGTCCAACCAAACCACAGTCTATATCCATTACTCAGACTAAATCTATTAGAATGAAAACCACAATAGAGCCATTACAGTGAACCCTATGCATGCCATGCCTTTTTTATTCAAGACGTTCCATCATAAAGTCTAGATTATAGCAGTTTCAATACATGGTTCAAAAGAAGTAAAGAGAACTCAAAGAGGAAATATTTTTCAGGTTTAATTCCTTTTTTTGAAGTCACGCATGCTTCTGTCTTTTATTTATTTATGTATTTGTTTTAAATGTAATAAATATATTTGTCTGTCATTGTCACGAGCTGTTTTGAAATATTTTAGGGCAACATAGCAGCAATTCCATGTCCTTCAGATGTTTTTTGACACTGACATAATGTTGATGCTGAGATACTATGTTATATATAGACAGCTCTGAATAAATAAAGGTGATAAAAATGAGAAGGCTGACATTTTTAGAGAAACCCAGCCCACTCCCATCTTCCTGAGTCCACTGCTCCCTGACCTCTGGCTCTTGCTCCAGAGGTTTAGCTGTAATGTTCAATAGAAAAGGCCCCTGAGTCACTGGACCTCATGATGGTCTCGTTATGTCTGAGTGACAGCTGGGAGCGGTAAAATCCATTCCTGTGGGATTCCAGCGGGTTGTCTGACACCTACAGAGAGAGAAACAGGGTCAGAACCTATTAACTCCAGTTTCGTCATGTCT
Organism: Toxotes jaculatrix; assembly: GCF_017976425.1. NCBI lineage: Eukaryota > Metazoa > Chordata > Actinopteri > Toxotidae > Toxotes > Toxotes jaculatrix. Next base: position 27,182,094 of record NC_054397.1, on the reverse strand, counting down.
GAACTAAACACAGACATGAAATGTATGTATGAGTTTCTATATGTTGTGGATGGATGGATGAAAATTCCTCAATCAAGAACAGAAAGACTCATCTGGCTATAAAACCAGTGCAGTCTCTGAAATCTGCCAAAGCACAGACTTTTGCACAAGCCACAATTACTGTTTTATTTTATTCTAATGGAGCATTAGCATTTAAAGAAAAGTCAATAATTTTAAGTCTGTTTGCTACAGGGGTTGGATTTCATTCTTTTACATTCAAAAACACAGTTTATTAACTTCCTTATTCCTTATAGCTTATCAACATGCTGACATTTTGTAGTTTAAAGCTGCTTTAATCATTACTTTCAAACCTGTAGAGAGTAATCTATCCCCCTCTGCTCTACAGCACCTTTTAGCCTCTTTTAGCTCATTGTTTTCTGCCCTGAAACTCCACTCTCCAATGCTGCTCCATGTCGACACATTACACACGCACACACACACACTACACATTACATTTTAATAAACTGAGTCAGGTATTTTACCTCTTCAAATTTTCTGGCCTTGTACTGCTCCGCTCCTTTCAGGAAGTTCAGCAGTATGATGTCACACAGCACTGTACCCTGCACAATAATAATAATAATAAGAAGAAGAAGTTGAAGAAATTTTCATGACATATTTAAGTACAATAAAGGTAAAATTGTACTTGAATACAAATATTAAAATCATAAAAGAGTAATTTCTGGCTCCATTAACCAGTTCCGAGAAAATACACACAAAACAATGAATGTAAAATGACTGGTACGTAATGAACTTTTACGCTGCTTGTGTCCTGTAAACCAGTACAACTCACCACTCCCACTGATGTGAAGGCTGCCACCATGTTGATCAGTGTGGGGATCATGTTGAACTTGCCTGCCTACAAAGGAAGAACAGTAGATTATATGAGCAGGTTTCAGTCTCCTGGGTGTCATCAGCACTTCATAAAAGTAGTACTGTAAGAAATTACTTCTTCTGTTCAATTAATTCCTGTCTCTACCATCTCCTGAGTCTTCAGTACATTCATTATTTCTGAATGGACACATTTCAACTTTAATATATTGATTGGGAATGAGCTGCTGATGCAGAAAGATATACACTCACATTTCCATTGACCAGAACATCAAACCTGATAGCATAGGCTTTGACCAGAGTGCGGTAGTCCGTCCCATTCTCCATCTTATAGTATCTGGCAAACCTGTGAAGACAGACAAATCATTTTTATATTAAAGAAAACTATTTAAAGCGTATGTATCTGCGTGCACCTGAGAATGACATTTATGTCTTAATAGAGAAAAAAAAATCGAAACCATAAGCGATCATTTGTATTTCACATTCGAAAGCATCAACAGAGCAAATAATGACAATGAATGGTAAAACCTGCTACCAGCCTGATTTAAAATGTTAAATGAAAACAAGAATAAAAAACAAAGGAGTAAATCTACCATTAGATATTTTTATGTTTCCTGTGTAAAAGTGGAAGTTTTGGTCTCGTGTTGTTAGAGGAAAGGTCATGGATTTACCAGCATGATTGGAAATCATCTCGTGGGGAACATTAACATCTGCAGTGAATTTCATGGTGATCTGGCCAGCTGTATTCAACTTCACAGGTCCAGTTCTCTGGGTGGAACATTTCAGCCCAAAAAATGCAGCTAAAATACCTGAAATTGTAGCCCTGTGAGACGTTGTTCTTCTGTGACATGGCATCTAACCGGGTGAACGAGTACGAGGGGTTGCACTGGTCGTCTGACTTGTCCAGATCACACATCCAGCCGATCTTTATTCCAATCACTCCTCCCTGACAGGAGAGGTACATGGATGAGTATGTTTGTGTTCGACCAAATCTCCCAGGGATTCAGTTTAGTGCAATTTTGTGCAATTAATTTGCAGTGGCTGATGCATTTAGGAGAAATGACACACACACACACACACTGAGTGTGTGTGTGTGTGTGTGTCTGACATTCATATAACACAACAAACCAGGGGAATACTGTGGTAGTAGTGAGTATGGAGTGCTGAGACTTGAGACTTGACTTGAAACTTGAAATTTGAGACAGTTGTGGTCCTTTACCTTTTCTGCCAGTTTGGTGAGGTTCTGCTGTGCGTAGCGGGCCACGTCTCCCACCTTGAAGATGGGGCAGTAGGTGTTGTTGACCATGTCAAAGTTGCATTTTTTGATGTAATCGTCAGTGATCGTAGGAAGGAAGTTCCCTCTGCACACACAGACACATCATCACGTCAACACGTGGTCTCATTGTATCATCATCATCATCATATTTAAAATCCTACTTGTCGTACTTGGTATAGTTGAAGGTGGGGAAGCGGATGCTGTTCTTAATGAAAATAGTGAAATTCTCCACTTCCATCATTGCTGAACTGGGAAAGAGAGAAAGAGAGAAACACAGAAGCAGAGATTGTTATTTTTCTTGAGCTTCACAATTTTCTCTTTTTTTTTTGTGGCTGTCGTTTTTGCCGACCGACGAAATTCTGTTCACCCCCCCCCCGCTTCACAGGGGTGGAGGCAGAAACCTTCAATGTCTCAAAAGCTGGTCAAACAAAACTATCCAAAGACTATCTGCATGGATAGGTGCTGATATGGACAGAGAGGTGTGTCTGAATTGAGCGGCATGTCATGTACTTATTATAACAGTAACCCTGATTTCTCTGAATGTTTGGAGTCAGAATCACCCTTTAGAATAACAGTACAGCGATAGCATATCCTAGTAAAAAGCTCCGTATCACATTCACGGTATCGTCTTACGCTTTGATGGTATCTATCTCGGCAGGACACCATCCTTTGATCTCACACATGTTGGCGGTGGTATTGAAGCGGACACATTTCCCTGTGATGATTCCTGAGGAGGAAAAGAAAAGCTTCTAAAAACTCTGAAAAGGCACCAATGACTGAGAGATTTAGAAACAGCAAGTGGAATGCATTCATTTAAAACACATGTTCAAGTGTTTTAACAGTAACAGTTATAAATTTGTCCTCATCAAATACTGCGACGCAGAAATGAGAGGAAAAGAAAAAGAGGCGGACTGAAGATCTCACCATAACTTCCTGGCTTGTTGAGGTATTTAGTGCAGTCGCTGTCCTTGGTACAAACATACTTATTCTCGCTCTGGGTAACATCACAAACACACATCATAATTATTTTTGTATGAACAACATATCAAATAACTGTGTATGATGTGAAATCGTAGCAGAAAACCCACAGAGAATTGCAGTTTCCCCTCTTTCAGTTCATCATTTGGTTATACGGCCCACATATGTGCTGTTTCGATTCTGTCCTCTCTCCTGAGCTCTGTCTCCAGCAGCACTCAGCTGTTCTCCGCTCTGATTAGCTCAATGTACCAACAACGTTCAGCTTATGGGGCACTTGAAAAACTGATTAGCATTTTCTCATCCCGCAATGTATTTCATAAGAAAAACATTCAAACTAATGACCGGCCATTTTAAAACGTGTGTATGGCTCTGCCCTGGTTGGTGCGGTCAGTGCAACTATCTTTATCTGACTTTATCTAATAATGCGTGTAACCTGAGATTTATGAATCATGACTCATGGGCAGCTTTCATGTGTTCATGCTTAGAGCAGATGAGGATACTTTGGCGGATGTTTTGGACATTGGACAGATCTCTCTCTGTCTCTCTGCTCTGTTGTGCTTCTTATAGTCCACCATAGACAGGTGTATTGAAACTGGGCAAAAATACAATATTCTGCTTCTTGAGACATGGTTGAATAAAACTCAGCCAAAGACTGGTGAAGAAAGGAGCTCATTCTTTAACTCTATGGTGCTGCAGACTGTTGGCCGGCATGACCTGATGTTTTCTACAGTTTCATACTTTACAGGGTAGCAAAGGCGTCTGCTTTTTCCAGGACAATGTAGTACCTCACAACTTCACAACTCTGCACTACCCAAACAAAAACATGTGTTTCCTGTTGGTGAGTCCATATAAGACACTTTTAAATGTAGGATACAAATAAATATGATATAAAATTTCAAGAATCATATCAGTATATTTAAATGAGTGACAGTGGTAACAGAAACGGCAGCATTATTAGAATAAACAGTGCCTGTGAAGGGGCAGTTATAAAGAACAGTAGCTGACCTCAGGACAGTGTCCTTGGACTTGATTCTCTGTAGTGATCAGTTTGGTGATGATGCAGAAGACTGAAGCTCCCTATAGAAAACACATATATAACACATCACTTCCACTGTGTACTGCTGTTTGTCATCTGTCTATCCATCCATCTACGCATCCATACCTGTGTGGGAGTGACGTAGTCTGCAACATCCATAACCTTGTTATTGTAGATTCCAAAACCTTTGACCTTGGTCATCACTGAGGACTCAATAGCTGTGTCTCTCACCTGGTAGGCCTTCTCATAGAGGAAGACCCACCTGAAGTATACACACACACACACACACACACACACACAGTGTGACATTGAGCTAAAACTGAAGATTTAGGCTTGTGCAGTAATGGAGTCATTATACCAGAAACATTAAGAGTTTTAGTGAAGGATAAAGGTTAAAGATGTATTTGACACCAGATGGGGGTGGAAGGTCCCCATCATTTTTTTTCTTCATCTATTTATTTGTGCTTGAGTGTGTTTGCATAAGTTAAAGTTTGTGTACTGCTCCTACTAAACTGCATCTCTACTAGTGTCAGAGAAGCGCTTACTAAAAATTGCAAATCATTTGTGTATTAGCAAAACAAACAATAACCGAAACAAAATCAGTGAATGTTAAAAGTAAAGTAAGATATTCAAGAGCGGATCTGACTAATGACAAGTTTAATACACCTTCATACATGTACGGGATGTCAGACTGACCTTCATCTGAGGTAATGAATCCTAATTTATTTCCGTGTCTGAGTTTTAGTAAAGCTAACCTTTGGAAGACATTACTGATTATGATTTTGTCAACTAGAAACCGTAATAGAAACGAAACATAAAACAGCTCATAGCTTAGTTGGAGGAAATGTCTTTATATATATGTATATGTATATGTATATATGTATATATGTATATATGTATATATGTGTATATATGTATATACGTGTATATGTGTATGTGTATATATATATACACACACACACACACACACACACACACACTTACATTTTAGTTTAGATTGTTAGTGATTAAATATGATATAATAAAACCTATGACATAATACTTTACAGTGTATTTAGCTTATTTAGCTTTAGCTAAAATACATTTTCTTTTCATTTGAGACTTGTCCTCATGTCATCATCACTGTTATTTTCTTAATAATTAGTTGTTACTTTAATCAAGGTTTGTGAGATTTAATAGTATGAAATTTTTAATGTGTTAAAATATACATTTCTATAACTGGGATTTTCCATTCGACCAGAACACAGTAAACACTGGGCAATCCTGAAAACACACCAGAGTGAAGGGAAAGACTCACCCGATGAAGTAGGTGATGATGAGAAGTTGGACGACGCGGTTGATGATTCCGATGGTCCAGCTCTTCACTACCACTGACTTAGTGGTTTCATAAGTGAAGAAGTCTGTTATACAGGACCACATCTTATAGCAGTATGAGAGTGTCAGTAAATCCAGAAAGGATTTTTGTTTGTGTACTTTCTGTGTGTGATGCAACTAATACAACTCCACAGATTCAAATAAAGTTCAAACAAATTCAACTGTGGATAAAAAGGCTGAAACTGAAACAGCTGTTTGTGTATATGTGTGTGTGTGTGTGTGCCTACAGCAGTTACAGATTTAGGTCCCTAGATGTGGTTGACATCTTCGTTATTACTTTGTCTTGAAAAAAAAAAAAGAAAAAGAAAAAACAGTAAAAGCAGTATCCAGATATCAAAGCGCTGTGTGTCTTCTTCTTCATGGAAAAGGTCCAGCTGTCTTTAAAGATGACTGTAGCTCAGTGACACTGATCTCCAGCTGATGCTCCTTTCCTGTAACTTCAGACTTAATGCAACGAGTTAACAAGTTAGCTCTCTGTCTCTTCACTCACTCTGCCAGTCTCTTCTTTCCTCTCTCTCTCTACCTCTCTGCCCCCCCCCCCCCCCCCCCCCCCCCCCCCCCCCCCGATTATCTAAATGACTCCTCAAAGTCCTCCTCCTCCCTCCCTCTGCTCAGTGCTTTCAAGATTTACAGTCAAACAACTGTATTATAATAAGAGTAGAACCTAAAAGGTCAATAGAAACCATACATCACAATTTTAAATTATATTCAAATAAAACCTTTTTTTCCCCTATGTAATTCATTACTCATACTAATGAGTATGTGTGACCACTGGGAATAAAAATAATCTTCAAGTGTGTTTTTTTGCATCATTTGAAACCTTAAAGCAACAGTCAGACATTTTGGGAAGTACACTTCATAAATATCTGTAATATCAGTGTTTGGCACAGATCAGTAAAGACACTGGAAACCAGCGAAAAATACATGGTCTTGTTTAAAGTTAAAAAAAAATATCCCCCCAAAAATCTTCTATAATACACTAGACACTTCTATATACTTTCTATATGTAGGATGAAAGAGTGTTTAAATTCTTGAAAGACATTTTTCATATTTTTCATCTTTCACTTTGCTTCCTGTCTTTAGACCAAGCAAAGTTAGTTTTTGGTGGTTTTACTTGGAGAAACCTGCAGAGTTATCAGAAACCTGCCTGAAACCAACACGCATATATGAAGTTAAAAAACAAAGGGGCTCTGTTTTAAATGGACAGTCACAAGCAAATCAAACCAAAACAAGGATGTTCAGTCTAGCTTAGCAAGAAGACAGGAAGCAGTGGGAAGCTGGTAGAAAAAGGTTGTTTAAAAAAAGTTTTCAGAGTTGTTGGGTACTTTTCACCAGTGACAAAAAACCAGGCTGGCTATTCTCCTCACCACCACCACGCTTGGCAAGTTATTGTTGTGTTTTTTTCTACTTTGACAAACCTGTTGGCCAGCGACATTGAAACTTGACAAGAATTTGTTCGTTCTCAAAAAAAAAAAAAAAAAAAAAAAAAAAAAACAATTTTTAAAGAATCCTAAAAGGATCCAAGGACTCAGACAAAAGACTGGCTGCTTCAACCCAACCCTGACAATGAATACAGCTGGGCTCAGTGACTTCAGCCAGACTTATACAGCCAGAAGTGCAGTGTATCTGATCAACTGCATGATAAATATTTAACGACCCAAACTGCATTATGTCCATCATGTCAAAGGTTGACCACAGTGAGTGGAGCAGACCTCATTTTGTATAAAAAGCTACTATCAGCCCCCTTGTAGCACTCTCTACATACGAATACACACCGCAAACCATATCCAGGAGATAACGTTTCACAATAATTCAATCATAGCTGCCTTCAGTCTAATGCCATCCAGACTCTCTGAACGCCTCCATTATACAGCAGTCACTTATGACGAGTCGATAATGGACTGCCATTGGATGAGAACCAGGAAGTGGTAAAATACCATTAATTCTTTCTTTCTGTCTCTCTTTCTAGAAGAAGATAAGAGGATGGGGGTAGGAGGGAGGGGGTGGTGAGTAGGAGGTTGGAAAACAAAAAAACAAGGCAGTTAAGATCAAGGAAAAGGAGGGAAAGGAGGACGAAGCAGCTTGGGAAAAGAGATGGACATAAAGAGTGGGGGCGGGGGAAAAGATGGAAGGATGGAGAGCTGGTTTACTGCACTCACATAAAATAAGAGCTGGACAGAACAGGAAGCCCTGTTTGTGTTGCTCCAGGGTCGCCAAACACTGGGCAATCCTGAAAACACACCAGAGTGAAGGGAAAGACTCACCCGATGAAGTAGGTGATGATGAGAAGTTGGACGACGCGGTTGATGATTCCGATGGTCCAGCTCTTCACTACCACTGACTTAGTGGTTTCATAAGTGAAGAAGTCTGTTATACAGGACCACATCTTATAGCAGTATGAGAGTGTCAGTAAATCCAGAAAGGATTTTTGTTTGTGTACTTTCTGTGTGTGATGCAACTAATACAACTCCACAGATTCAAATAAAGTTCAAACAAATTCAACTGTGGATAAAAAGGCTGAAACTGAAACAGCTGTTTGTGTATATGTGTGTGTGTGTGTGTGCCTACAGCAGTTACAGATTTAGGTCCCTAGATGTGGTTAAGAGCTGGACAGAACAGGAAGCCCTGTTTGTGTTGCTCCAGGGTCGCCAGTCAGACTGACGACCCGTGTCCAAGAAGATGGAGAACACACTTCACACACATCACAGACACACACACACACACACATACACACACCCGTACACAAACACAGTCATCCAGCCAAGTTTACAATACAAATACATTTACAAAATCATATTCATATACTCTTGGTGTCAGATATATAAATACTTTCTTTGAACAACAACAAAAAACAAGGGATATCCAGTTGATGACATTAACACACGGCACTTTGTTTTCATTGATCGTCCATATAATCTTTCTATGATGTGATGTGATCACAGGATGGACAATCAGAGGTAAAGACATAATCACTGCCAAAGCCACATAAAACAAATGGACCTGAAGTTTCCTGCTCACATCTGTCCCAGTATATACTCTAATGGGAAAATCCATTCCAGACACGTCTCAGCGAGTTTATTTAATTTATGAAGTAACTGATAAATTTACACAGCGTGCCCCTGCCATGGTACCAGGTGTCTATTTGAAACCTGTGTCAACGCATCTGAGCTGCCCTGAGGTGGTCCTCATTGGTGACTATGTCCATTTTGAGACACAATCATTCTGTCTCCCTCCTGTTCGTCTCTTTACATACACTCAGCCTACAGCTGCTATCAGAGGGTAAAGACGCATATGCTCATTAAGATCAGTCAGAATGTTATATCAATGTAAATACACAGACAAAGAGTGAGAGTGGCATTTCTTTCCAGTAATTCACACCCCAGAGTGTGTACACACACAGACACACACACACACAGACAGACACACACACACACACACACACACATCACACACCTTTTATTATATTATACAGTAAGTGATCTGTCAGGATGGAGAGATAAGAGAGAGACAGAGAGGAAAATGCTGAGGAAGAAGGCTGCAGAACAGGTCAAAAAGATTTGTATTGATTTAGATATTTACAACCAATGAGAGAGACAGAGATAGAGAGATAGAGATAGAGAGACAGAGAGACAGAGAGAGAGAGAGAGAGAGAGAGAGAGAGAGAGATGCTATGGTCCTCTGGCTTCCTGTCACCCATCATCATCATCATCATTAGGTTAACTTCCATCATCATCACCATCATTTTCATTGTAAACATTACATCTGTCCACATGACTGAAGCATTAGCCACAAAGATCCTGTCAATACATTTTTCTCTGGAACCTACTTTGTGGAAGCTCATGGGAATCCACATAAAGACTGAAGCACAGTGGATCTGAAGAGTTCAGAGCCTCAAGGAGCATGTAACAAATATCAGACACAGCTAATATTAGTATTAGTATCATTATAATGATCATACTTCTGCTGCCTCTGTTGTTGCTGTGATTCTTATAATAATTATAATTATTTTATATAAAATTATTAAAATTCGAATTATCTATTTAGCCCCTCTCCCTCCCAGACCATCTTCTATTATCTTATTATCAACTGTGTCTGAGTCTTCATCAAGATTAACTAATGAAATAATTCATAAATTGGCAAATGCAAGTTCTGCAGCAGTTGTATGTTACATGTGTGTGACATGCTTGTACATGGTTAGGACTGTATGTGTCCTGACATCCTTTCCTCTGTTCCACTAACTTCTGTGATTCAGGTAAATCTGCTCTTGTGGGTTTCTTTCAAATATTAAACGACAAAGGATTTTTAAATACATTTAAAAACATCTCTACCATCCATTGCATGTGATGTGAGTGCAATAAAAACCATGTGAGCCTGCAGCAGAGTGAATTGGGTGTATTTTAAACATGAATGTAAAAAAATATATATATGTTCTATGTCGTGATGACTTTAGGTTCAACAACAACAACATAACACTAAGACTCTGCTGACCTGCAGTACGCAAAGCAAGCGACAGGCGGCAGCAAAGAGGCGAACCGGTCTTGACTCCACCAGAAGAAGAAGAAAGAGACGTCGTCGTCATTGTTTTGGTCGTCGGGCTGCGTCCGTGACTGAAGAGGAAATATTTGACGCATCATACACATATTTTATATAGTCTGAGGAAGCAGGTAAGACTGCGGAAGGAAACTGGACTGTCATATTTGATAAACAAGCTTTCTGAACGCTGAAGCGCGTCTGTGCTGGATCGATCTGATTATTCCCCGCAGCTTTGATCATCGATAAACACGGTAGCTCCTCTGTCTGTTACGGGCCTGTTACAGATGATTGTAAAGTGTTAATTACTGGTTAATACGTCGAGCGATGCATTTCCTGCTTTAATCAACTGGCTATGTGTTCACCGTCGTTTTATTTTGAAAGTTAAAACCAGAAATCATGAAGCCTGTGCTCAGTTTTGTCCGTGCACGTTCTGCATGGACAAAATGTTACCACTTAATTATTGCTTAATAATCTGCGATCAAACGTAGCGAGTAACAAGCACAGACTTTTAGCAGCAGCCCATACTCTTATTGTGAAATGGAAGTAGTTTCACATTTAAATAAATGTGAATGGTTTAGTTGGAAGAGTGATCAGCAGTAACCCCCACACATTCAGATGTTTACCCTGCTCTGTAGTTCATTTTAAATGGGGTTAAATCAAAGCTTTGGCAGAGGGAGTCAGTGCAGCTGCAAACAGCCTGCAGCTTACAGCGTGGAAGAAAGTAACACTTAGTAATTACACTGAGGCGATGATGTAGATTTTCTCATTCAAAATCACATTGGAATAAAACAATAATTATGATTTGAATAAAAAACATCGTTGACGTTGAGCTGATATGGTTGGAACAGTAACTGTAGTAGTAGTAATAGTATTTGTTTCAGTGGGGAATTTTAGTGTCAAATGAAAGTCTACAGGATGTGTGAGGGCTTTTGAAGTGTTGGTTATTAAATCTGTGCAATCAGTGACTAATGTATGTACCTGTGTGTGTTCTAGTTTAGTCAGCATGACAACCAAGCGCAGACTGATAACTGACTCATTCAAGGTGGTAAAGAAAGCCAGGAGGGGGGGCAAACGAGAGAAGACTCCTACTCCTCCACCACAGACAGGTGAGGAGCAGAGCAGTGTTTTGTGTAGAGGTTGTGTAGAGATCCTGATCCCAGTCGGCATCTCCAGGTTATAAAAAAAGACAAAAATATATTTTTTACGTTCATATTTTCATGTGTTTTATTCATATTTTAATTGGTCTTGATTCCAGCTCCAGGCAGCATTGGAAAGAGTTTTGGTTTGTTTGTTGGTGTTTTGTATTGTTATGTTTTACTGATACCTTTAAGTATCAGAAGTATTGTATGTTATTGTTTGTAAAAATATTTTTTGGACATTAAAAAGAAAACTAAATTTTTAAACATTTAAATCTTAATGTGTTGGATTTCTGTGACACTTCGTCCTTACGCAGTAGTGACCTGAATTCTCTGTGAATCTTTTTGATGAACTAGAACCTGAGACTGAAACGGTCAGAGAGGAGGAGCTGCAGAAGCTCAGGCAGTTTGATCTGGACTGGAGATTTGGGCCCTGCACAGGTAACACACAGACACGTTTATATACTGTAGAATATTAAAAAGAAATATTATTCAGTGGTTTGAATTTATGTACAGGATGAGAATATAGAGTCTGAATGTTTTCTGTCTGAGTGAGAGAAATTCAGAAAATGGATTTTCATTTGAAAAGTGCAGTTTTTTTTTTGTATATTTGAAACACAGGAATAAAATGAGGAGCAGTTGTATGATTTGTTGATTCACTGGTTCGAATCCACACCAGCCGGACCGTGTTTCCTGTCTGTCCACGCTATCTAGTAAAGGCAAAATAAAATCCTCCCAAAGACTAACCAGGTTCCCCTCCTTTTTTACTGGAGCACTTTTCAGTGGGGGAGGACACCACGCTGAGTAAGTCATTTACTATGACAAAGAAGTGTTCAGATACAGAATTAAAACTAGTTTTAAAATGGGAGGTTGGCATCGGGTCAGATTCCTGAGATTTTCAGCATCAGCCTGGTCAAAACAGTCCAGCTGGACATGACTGTCCACAGGACAGAGGTGAAAGTACAGTGTGCTTGTTCGATATTACAGTTAACAGTTGATTATTAATATATTTAAACAGGCAGTGTGGGATATCACGGACATTATATCCATGTTTTAAGGTCTTTGTGTCCTCCACTGACATCTTGATGCACCAAGTTGTATCTATTTTTTCTGTTCTCCATTATTTTTAGGTGCCACTTTTTTTAGGAAGGTATAGTTGATGTAAAAATAGGCTTTTAATCACACAAAACACTGAATCATTTATCGTATCATCTCTCTCTCTGTTCAGGTATCAGCAGGCTGCAGAGATGGGAGAGAGCAAAGCTTCATGGCCTGAACCCACCTGAGGAGATCAGAGACCTGCTGCTGCAAAACACTGACCCTGAGTACAAACTGAGGTAACACACACACACACACGTGTGTGTGTCATATCCACAGAGTGTTCACTGGTGTCCTGCAGACAGTTTGAAAATACAGATCAGCTGACAATAGCCTGATGCATGTACACGTTTTAGAGAAGAGGAAAAATCAGTCTATCATCTATTTCCTGTGTGTATAAAACATAAATTGACAATGATGGCATTGTCAATTTATGTTTTATACACACAGGAAATAGATGATTTTTTTACCCATCTATGAGCAGTGAGCACACACACTAAGAGCAGTGGGCAGTTGTGGGGTTAGGTGCCCTGCACCTTGAGGGAGGGGAAAGCTCTGTACCCCCTCCTTAACAGCTGTTTTGTAAAAGATGATTTTTAAAATGATGATGGTAATGTTTGTTTTGTGAGTGTAGTATCTATGGTGATCACCTGACTGATTAAGATAAGACAGATAAGATTAATGGATAAGTAAACTGAAAGAAGCTGCAGGCAACACCCCAATGAAAGCAGGATGGTTTAAGGCATTTGGTGAATAAAGCTTGGTGTAAATGTTTTAATGTTAGAGGCCTGTTATTTGCACCTGCAGATGCTAACGTGTTACGACCACAGGGCCTGCTGTCAGTCAGCATGAAGGAAACACAAGACAAATTTTAGTTCTTGTTTTCATATCATGCAACAGATAAGATGACAATATTTTAGATATGATACATCCTTTACTCTCTTAATGCTCAAACACTGTCAGAAACAGCCAGCAGTTAATGCCTACTCACATTTATACTCTTCTGTGATTATTCTGTGATTAGAGACATTTAGTGAGTTGACCATAATTACCATTTAAGTATAATTACATCTATAATATTCCAATTGTAATCATAGGTCTGCATTTAATTTAGGCAAAGTTCATGTACTGCTGAAAAATTAAGAATGACATTCTGCCTTAACTAACACTGAGACAGAATAATACTAATGCAGCTGCTGTTCAGTTTTTCTGTAATGATTGTGTCCTTTGTCTTTCAGCCTATGGCGTGAATATCCTTTGTGAGGAAGTCAACATAAGAAAGAGAAAAGGACATCGACCCCAACAATAGTCAAATCATGTTTGTTCACATTTCAACATTTTGAAACATATACCCAAATTACCAGTAAGTGTCAGAGGGGCTCACTGTCTGTACAGTGTTGACCTTCTATCTTCAGACCCTTAAAAACTCCAGAAAAAAAAAATAGAATAAATGAAAAAGGAGAAACCACATCATCAGGTGAGATATTCCTCTCTCAGCATTTAGATAGAAGAATGTCAGAACATTCAGAAGTGTTTTTTCTTGCAGTTGTACTATGTTGTTTTATACACACTAAGTTTTATTAACATTTTTAATAATAAAAAAAAAAATCCACCAAAAAAACACTGTCCTGTTCTGTCTTGTAATGTTCAGTGGCAGGTAAGGTTAGCTCACTGCCGACACTGTAGAAATCGAATGGTGAAGGAGACATGAACGAGAAGGTTACACATTCAAATATTTTGCCCCCAATCTTGTAACTAGCATGTGGTCTGCACACTGACATACATTTGCCTCGGTCTTTTTATATCTGACCTAACTTGTACACTGTCTCCATTACACGCTCACCTCCTGGAGATACATGAGGGAGAGAATGAGTGGGTGTGTTCGCAATACTACCAAAAAAGGGAACACTGGAAAGAATTCAGCATTGGTAGCATTCCTGAAGGGTCTGGGTTAGCCTATGTTAGTGTGTAGACATGAATATACTTATTGGAATATATTCCAATAAATATATTCCCCAATAATGTGTATAATGTGTACACCTTCATGTCTGGGACTTCTTTTAATATGTAGGTCTCCTTTTACACACTATATCCATTGAGAATGCAGTTGAAAAAAGAGAATGTACTATTCACTTTAATGTCCTTTAAACAGAACACTATATTTGTAAACGCTATCATGATTATTACTGATGGTGTTTCTATCCGTAGGAGGGAGACCATCATACTTTAAACGTATTATCCCGCCTCCAGCGTGGTTCGATTGGTTTGTTGTTAAGTCAAACACTCATAGCTCAACGCTGATTGGCTGGTATTTCGATCAGTTGAGCGACAGGAGACGCATCTCCCGCTGATTGACCAAGAACTCGGTGACTGGCGTTTTTTGTAGTAAAGCTTCTGGTGGGCGGGACTTTAGAAGATTCTGCACGCTGATTCGTTAATGTGTACAGGCAGTCTAACTCCTGGGCCTCTCCATTGGATCATTCTTACCTCCGTTTGGGTCTTGGCTTTGGCAAACACCGTTAATCACGTTCATTACGGGGCAGCAGCGTCAAGGTAGGCAGAATTAGCCGGCATAAAACCAGAAGTGAGACAAATTTTATTTAAAATAAAAGCCTAAAATCTGTTGGTGTTGGAAGAAATACAATTGACGGTTACCCGTTGGTTGTGGAGTACTTGAACAATTTTCCAAAATATACTGAAACAATCATTGTCATGAAATATACATTTAGCTATTATCATGGCATGAAACTTTTCTCAAGGAGGGCTCTTTATTTTGCAAGTTAAGACCGGAAGTTGTACTTTTTGATTGTCTAACTTGATATGATGAGGTGCTGTATCCTTTAGCCTGAATAATATTGACCCCATAGATAGTCCTGCATAATACCATATTGTCTGGATAAACGACTCTTGAACCATATTTAGAGAGACATTTGCCTTACATAAGCCTTTTTTTTTTTTTTAACAGGCCAGATTTTTTCTTCTCGGACATCAAACTGTTTCAATGGAGTGATGATTTTTCACTTAGGAGCGGCTGTTACAGTATGAGTAGATAGCCTACTGTAAAATCTATATTTTTCAGATTAGTTTTTGATCCTTCCTTGACGTTGCTGTGGGTTATTCATCCATACCGCATGGTGCTGTGATCTATCCTGACTTACTAAAACTGTAGATATAGTGGACAGACGACACACGGGCAAACCGAGCGCTCTGGTAAGCAACCTGTTCATCTCCGGAGGATTAACGTTAACGCTAGCTGTCTAGTCACCTACACGGACATCCATGTAGCTCTCTTGCTAGCTGCTAGCTTATGGCTCGAAGGCTTTAGCTTGTTATGATTTTTCACCTGTCGTTTGACATATGCCTTATTGTATTACTGTTTACGCTGTTAATTACACAACCATATCCAATAGCATTATCATCATCAGTCATGAGCAACACGTCTCTGAGTCTTGAAATATCCGTCATGGTACCCAGGATTTAGGCGAGGCTACTCGTAACAACAGAAAGAAAGTACTCAGTGCTACATATGATATGTGTAACGTAGGACAAACTGCAGTTGTCAGCATTGTGACTGTTTCGCTTGAAAACAGTTTATTAGCATACGTGTGGCTCCTGTGTAGCGTGGGGCGGTTGGTCAGTTTGGTATTTTGCGGATGCAGAAATTGGCATCAGTGATTTCTGAGCTATCATCCAGACTTAATTATCTTAAACACAGGCCCTCTTTATATAACCTGACTGGGCCTTTTATGAGTCACCGAGAGTAAAGTCTTAGTAGATATTCTCGCATGAATTATTTAAATAATGTTAAAAGTTTGTGAATTATCCCAGGCTGCTCGCTTACACACGGCCATAGCGGCGGGAGGATCATCGGAACAACAGGCAAATTATTTCTTACTGTTACATTATTATTTTAATGGAAGCTAGCCTACTTGGTGCATCAGATATGCACCGGATTGACGACTGGTACCTAATGTTTGTAAAAGGCTTCAAGTCTTGTTCGAACACGTACCGCTCATTTGGCAATAGGCAAGAGAGCGTTAAATTGTCCGATTTTTAAATGGAGTTTCGAGGCCAAGGAGAGAAGCACAGCCTAAAAATACAGAAATAAACATTAACCAATGTGATGCAACACAGGGAGATATTTTTCAGAGGCAGCTCACACCCTATGGATAGTAACTCATGTCTCATGGGCCTGTTTGTCTCTGAGGGTTCCAGTTTGTGTGGTTGCTTGGCTGTACAGTACATATGAATCCCTGCTGCTGTTACAGTGTGCAGTTGTCATTGCAGCTGCCAAAAAGCAGATTCTGAAAGCAGGTCATTTTTCAAATGCTGAAAATACTGACATAGTGTCCTTTATTGAAAATCAGGTGAGTTCCAGTCAGTGTTCTCCAACTCCAATGTGATTAATAGGATTAATAAGAAAACTGTATTTTCAGAAATATTTTTAACGATCATGAAAATCCTAAAAAATAGTCAAATCTAAAAATGTTGAATACAATAAAGATACTTTGTTGTTTGCACCTTCATCCCAAAGTCATATTACCTTCCTGTAGTTTTAGTTGTAAAGAAGATGGTTACTGAATGATAATGTACACTACAGACCCTTTGAACTGACCCGTGTTTCTCTTATTGTTGTAACTGCAGTTAAAGGTCTGAAGTCCGTGATATTTTTGTACTGAAGAAGCTTATTGCTGAAACTGATATTGCCTTGACTTCTCTCTCCTCCTCCCTCCATAGTGATGGATAATGCTCATACTAAGACGGTGGAGGAGGTTTTGGGCTTCTTCAGTGTAAATGAGTCCACAGGTTTGAGCTGTGAGCAGCTGAAGAAGAACAGGGAGAGATGGGGACCCAACGGTAGGCTTTGTGCTGTTTTTAGTTTTTTTTTTATGAAACACAACAGGAAAACTCAATGGACTAATAACACACTGTGTGTTATACATACACACACGTATATGGGCTTTTTTTTAACACAAAGTATCAGTGGTGATGATGTTTGTTTTTTCTTTTTCTCCATCATCTCTTTCTTTACTCACAGAATTACCAGCTGAAGAAGGTGAGCATCTATCTATATGTCTATCTAGCTATCTAGCTATCTAGCTATCTATCTAGCTATCTAGCTAACTACCTATCACAGTCTTTCTTTCTGTCTTTCTGCTGCTGCTCATTGTGTTTCTTGGTGTCCCTGTGCAGGGAAGTCCCTTTGGGAGCTGGTCCTCGAACAGTTTGAGGATCTGCTGGTTCGCATCTTGCTGCTGGCTGCCTGCATCTCATTTGTAAGGAAACACAACTATATGCACAATCACAAGCAAACACACACACAAGACTTATACAAGTAATCACAATCATTTCTACAACATAGCGTGTATGAATTGTCAAGTCGGCTTATATACTTGTAGAAACTGACGCATCAGTTTAACCCTGCTGTTTACACACAGCACTGCACACAAATGGTCAGCTTTCTCTCTGTCTTGTCTCGTGTCTTTCGTAGACCCTGGCTTGGTTCGAAGAAGGGGAGGGAACGATCACAGCCTTTGTTGAACCCTTTGTCATCCTCCTCATCCTCATTGCCAATGCTATTGTAGGAGTATGGCAGGTAAAATGTGTGTGTGTGTGTGTGTGTGTCTAACTTTTGTGGGTTGACAGTAACTAATGTAGTGCCTGTTGAAAACATGCTTAGCTCAGTATTTTATTCAATCATCTAATGATCATCATCTAATTTCAGGTGACACTGATGTATTTAATCTCTGGAATAATAGGCAGTGAAGAAAATAACTGGCGAATGTATTTTTGCATTAGCAAGGAAAATAACTGAAATGATTTACTGACTAACAACAGTCTGTAACGTTAGTTTAAACCATTTTCTCACTCGTACACGGACGTTAAAAAATGAAGAAACCATACAACGGCCAAATAACCACATTGGATGATGTATGGTGTAATGTTACATTACCATGAGGTAAATGAAGTACTTGTTTTGCCTGTTAATAATCCTTATATATCATGCTCAAGTGTGGATAAAAAGTAAACAAAACAGTGCTGTCTTGTCTGGTCTTAAACCAAGTGCTCCAGCCTTCTCTTTAAGTGTCCGTGCATAGCTGCTGTACTACTGTGATAAGCTGTTTGCAATTTGCAGAGCTTGGGTCTGTGTCTAAAATACTCCCTCACTTTAGACGATCCTGTGCAGGCTTTTGTAGTTGCAGCTTGTTTTGCGGGGGAATCCATGCGTTTGATCCAGCGTTGCCATCTTGCAACCCGTCCGTTATCGATTACGACACCAGTCCTGATGGACTGTCGTTTAATATTTCACTTTTTATGTTTTTTGAGAACTGTTGACACTGCACATCCTCGGGTCCTTAACAATACACAGGTGAATTTTGAAGTCGATTGGATGAGCGGTTGTTGAGATCCCCTGTAATTTTGAAGCATTTCTCAGATACCATTAAAGCAGCTTTATTACACAATGTTGCCATTAACTGTTACCTCCACTAAGAGGTTATGTTTTCATCTATGAATGTTTGTTGGTTTGTTTCATTGTCAGCAGGATTGAGCAAAAAGTATTGAATTGATTTGCACCGAATTTGGTGGAGGGATGGGCCAAAGGTTAGGGAAGAACCCATTCAGTTGTGGTGCGGATCCAGTTAAAGGGGCGGCTCGAGGAATTATTCATCACTTCCCTTCACACTGTGAGATTGGGCAGCGGTATGTGCTCCTCTGAGCTCCATTCTAGTTTCTTAGTGCTATACGAAGGCAGCTGGACTTGCTTGAAGTTCTTGTCCAAAAGGCTTCTTTAGTTCTAACAGACTGTTGGGGAGTCCCAAGTATTTAAACTCTGTGGGGCCGTTAACACCTTGAGAGTCGTTGTCCCACTCAGCCATCATGTGAGTTGTTAAGGTCACTTGAGTCCTGGTGTGAACGGGTGTTAAGCTGCCTGGAGAGGAGTCTCAAGACCTCGTTGTAAGTGGCTGATATGTAGAGCTGCAGACCACCTCCTCTGTTTAGTGATGGTTGTTCCAGTTTGACATAGACAACTTCTTTCACTCCTCTGCTTCCCTGATGCGTTTTTGCTCCCCCCGTCCCCGTGGGCTCGTTCAGGGCCCAGTGGTGTAGGGTTCTGATAACGCCTAGCTTGTACCAGTGGGTGGTGAAAATCAAAGAGTAAATATTGATCTGTGTGTGTGGGGGTTTTCTGTTTACTTCCATGTTGATGCTTCTGTCGGTTTCATTGTGCACCGCACATTGAAGATGACAGAAATTCAAGTAGGCCTGAGTAAAGGATCCTAAACACATCTTTCAGGATGGCAATGCAACACATTCATGAAAATGTCCAACTGTTCTGTTGTCTTAGGATGACAACACAACACAGCTGGACTTTCATGAGAAGTGGGTGAAGAAGAGGGTGTCTTAGCCAAGGGACTGAATTTAACACTGAACAGATACCAGTGATAGACTTCATCACAGGCACAGAGTCAGTCATCAGAAACAGCTGGCAGATACAGAGGTGGAGCAACTAAGGTTGAAGGTATCAGCTGCCCTCACCAGTTTGAAAGCACCACCTTCCAAAACCTCACCATCCAAGGAAGGAAGGAAGGAAGGCAACACATCAATACAAAGAGACCAGACCAGATCACCTTCTGGCTGACCGATAAAAGAAGAGGCACAGTGAATGGATGAACATGTCGCAGACTACTCAGCAACATGGCCACCTATGAGACACTGAGGCAAGATCCAACCAGCAGCTTTAAGAGGAACATATGGAAAAGGACAAAGCCATTGACCGACCACTGTATTACTGCCTGTACTCTAGAGAAACCAGCCTCTGCCTGACTACGTCCATGAGGGTTTCTGCACACAGAGGCACAGCTGTGCCATGAGCCCTGAGCTCCTTCAGAGGAACTGCTCCCAGCCACTGGTTGAGGCATGTGGGCGATACTAGTGTCAAAATCAAAACATAGTAGACCGCAACATCAGGGTCACTTGGGAGGATGTCAGAGGAAGTAGTCTGGCCTTCTTGGACTGTGTGGTTCACAGTGAAGATGACAGAAGCCTCAACATTAAAGTATATTGAAAACCCACGCACGCAGATTAATATTTCCTCTTTGGAAATATTATTCTCTCCACCCACTGGAGCATAGGCTGGTGGTTATCAGAACCCTACGCAGGCCCAGAATGTGTCCACAAGGGAAGAGGGGCAGGAGAAGGAGCAAACACACCGCAGGAAAGCACTTCAACCCTGTGGTCACCCAAACTGGGCCTTTCTCCAAACCATAAGAAGATACTGAACGGACAAAGAGGAAAAGGACAATTAACAGAACAACGTTGTTCCTTACGGAGGAGTATCTGAAAAAACTGAAAAGAGGATTTTCAACAATCTACGTGCACCTCAAGCCCACGTAACACACTGAGCCAGAAGCTTGTCCTCCTTGTCTTGCTGCTTGACCATTGAGGTCTCATGGTTTGCAATGTCAACATGTCCTTGCTGCAGGTGCAATCCTGTTGCATGATGGTCTGTCGTTTACTTGCTAGGACTTGCTAACATCAGCTGATTCAAACAAACCTCATCCTTATACCTTTGCTGCAGCAAAGGGTCCCACATGTTAGATGACGTCGCCTCACAAAAATTATTTTTTCACAGCGATTACATTTCACTCAGTCACTGCTGCCTCTTGAGAAGCTTAGCCATAAGCTAAGGTCTGCCATAATGTAAACACACTTGATGCATAACAGAGGCCCTGTAGGTCTAAACTCTACTTTTGGTCAACAAAATCAAAAATGTAATTTATTAATTAATATTCTTGTTACCAATGGTGGGTCTGAAAAACAGTCCTTCAGGTTGTGTTCAGCGACACTGGCTCTGTGTGACAGCAGCGTGGTTCATCTTGTGTTGTGTTTGTTTCTTTTTTGGTCCACTGTTTCCTGTTGACCTAGTTTAGGTTTTAACAAAGGTCCAATCAGAGAAACTACAGATTTTCAGGGCCTTTTGAATGTGCCTCTGTTTCTGGGTGTAGCCTCTGTGCCTGTCACCTTTATTATGACAGTTAAATGCTGAAATAGATTGCGAGGATATAGCAAAATGTAGAGTTCATAGGTGGGGTTTTTTTTTGGTACTGCTCAATTTTAAGGTTCCCTTCAACAGAAGTTTATTCTTATAGATCTCCACCATTGTGGAACTGTTATTACAGCATCTTTGCTGAGATTTTGCCCTAGAGAAGAATTGAAGACCCTGTTCAGATCAACAGAGAAACAGCTTCAGTGAAATCTAAATTTTGTTGATACATATACCAGGCATGGTAGTACCTGGACTACAGCAGTATCTGTGGCTTTGCTGTGGGATAAAATTGTCACACACTGCATCTTCCTGTGTTGTTGTTGTTGTTGTGTCCTCCAGGAGCGGAATGCAGAAAATGCCATCGAGGCTCTTAAGGAGTACGAGCCAGAGATGGGGAAGGTGTACCGACAGGACAAGAAGAGTGTCCAGAGAGTCAGAGCCCGAGACATCGTTCCTGGAGACATAGTGGAAGTTGCAGGTAAGCGGACATGTAGCACCACAAGAGGCGTCATCATCCTCATCATACATGTAGGGTTTGATAACATAACCAAAGGCTTAGTCTGAGGCACTGTCCAATTTACAGTGTTTACTGTTTCACCTTCCATTCAGCATCTCTTTGAAAACTCATCCTTTGAACTGTGTTTCTTTGCATCATGAATGTGAAAATATCAGCGTACAGAATAATTCTGTCAGTTTCAAAAATAGCAGTTGATCCGCAGTGAGCTGGGAGAGGCAAACAGGCTCAGCAGAGCAGCAAAGTTTGGTGATAACTGACACCTGACAACAGAAAAATGTACTAAAGCAGCTTTAAATGTACTTTCTATTACAGTGGTCAAGATTCACCATCGCTGTAGAGCTGCCACTTTAGCTTTTCAGTTTTTCTTCAGTAGCTGTAGTAGTGAATCACACACACACACACACACACACACACACACACACACAGGAGCCATTAATAATAGAAAACTGAAGCCCCAAGTTTACAAATCCATGTTTCCATGCTTGACACGCTGTCTACGAGTGTGTCTGTAGTGCTGCCACGAGGATGGAAATACCTTTGTGTTGAAGCACAGTGCATTTCCAGTGCATGGTTGTTTAGACATGGCTGAAGTAACGCTCTGGCATCTTTATTTAATCATTCCTGGCAAACATCACAATCTGCATGCCTGCCCGCTACGTCTCTGCCCTGTCCTCTGCCGGTCAGCGTCATGGAAACCCAGTGAGAGGCACACAAGGCCTTCATGGAAAATATGTGATTGGAGTACATGTCAAAGCCGCAGTCTCAGAAAGCTTTGGAGAATAGATTCATGAAAGCTAAAACACCAGACAAGGGCAGGATGGTCTGCGTGATGCATATGACATTTAAGTTAATGTCCTGGTGCATAAATCTTTTTTTTTTTTTTTTTCCTTGCCGGTGATTGGTTGCCAGTGTGATCATTCTCCTTAGAGGAGATGGAAAATCTAACCTGGTCAACAGTACTGCTTTCAGCATCTCTCAGTGCCTCGGAGCATTTTTTTTTTTTCAGGTGTTTATTCCAACATGCATCTGAGCTTTCCTCTTGTCAGAGACGGCAGTTGGACAGATGGGACCAGATGGGACCTCGTCCCATTGGCCCGCTGGCTTTTTTGGAACATTTAACATTTGAAACGATTCGTGTGAAAAATGTTTTGTATTTGAATAAACATGTTGAGCTCAGTTGTGTTTACAGATAAAATCAGTCCAGCTGTGTTATATGAACACTGTCAGCTGTAGTAACAGCACACACACACACACACACACACACACACACACACACACACACACAAATTCATCTTGACCCAGTAAGACAGGTCTTGAATCCTCCAGATACCCGCTGCTATTTGGAGCTGCTCAGAGAGAGGAAACAGGGTTAGGTGTGTGTGTGTGTCTCTTTGTGTGTCTGTGTTAGTGATCCAGTGCCCTTCTGACTGTAGTAAAAGTATTTGTCCTCTGGAGCATGGGAACTCTGTGACACTGATCAGACCTAGAATCAGAGCTGGAATCTGTGTTTAATGTAACTCACTGTTATTGTTATATTCTCTTCTGCCTTTTTGGGCACAGCTGTACATTTTGGGATTTAAGTGGCCAGTAGCTTGTGTTAGTAATCTGGCTTGACATTAACTTACTTGTGTCCATTACTTTGTAGACCAGCAGATCTAAACAGTATAATATTTATGTCTGTACCAGCTGTGATGTGTGTTGTTTGAGAAAGACCAATTTAGGCGTCCTGGTTCCAGACCTTTGAATCGCTGCTCACTCAGTCTCTGTGTGGAATAAGTCTCTTACTCCCTCGTTTGACTTGTATGGTTGGTGTTTTGTCGGTGTAGGCGTACACCCGAATGTTGTCCGCTGGTGTCAGCGGTGGGGGGGTGTAGGGCTGGTGGAAACAAAGGTAGAACAGAACTGGAAATACCCGGAGTCTGTTGGCGGTTTGACTTTGCAGTTTCTCTGTTTCTCACTGTGCCTGTGGGACTCCACTGCCTTGATTCCCACTGAGCCGAGTCTGAAATACTTCCTGCACAAAATACAACGTGCCTCACATACATTCACTGGGCAATTCTCGCTGGGTTTGCCCTTCCCTGTGCAGAGTCCGTCCTGCCTTCTGTGAGGCCTTTATTCGACCAAAAGAAAAGACCAAAATTCTGGTTAGGCGTCCTCCTGTCTGACCTGTGAGCCATGTAAACCATTGGGCTTTGCCACACAGGCACATCTGACACTCCAGTTGTCCCACTACCATCCACAGTCCTTTAAAACAGTATGAAGAGGTTCACTGCCCAGCTAGGCTAGTGAGAGAGAAAGACAAGAGCAAGATGCAGTACCAGCTAGCTCCTCGATAGTTCAGAATTTTGCGGGACACTGTGAACCGTCCATAATGAGCTTACAGGGCCGCCCGGCTACATTTAATTAATACACACATTAAGACGAATTCCCAGAGGCAGGGAAATGGCACCAGCTGTGGATGAGACTGACACAGTGTCGTCCAAAGTCACCAATCACAAATGGGGCTTTACATTCTATACAACAAATGACACCCTCTGTCCTTAACATGAGAAACGTTAACTGTACAGGTGAACCATACATTAACTTCCACCTGAGGTTCAATAAGTGCACTTTATATTCATGAATAAGTGGTGTTAGTGTTTTTAACTAGTCAGTGGATTGATGACTGAAAGCAAAAGTCTAACATGTCAGTGAAGCCGCTGCGTTTCTCTGTCTGCTCTCTCTGACTCACTGACATGTATAAACACTTGTAAACAGTTTATGAACCGCCGTGGTTGTCTAAAAGATAGAATGCTAACTTCTCATGTGTAGCAGTCTGTCCTTGTTCTCATAAAACAAACATGTTTTATCGTATCACGGACACATGGTTTCCTCTTGGAATCTCTGGGGAAACCAGTGGAACATTTTCCTTGAATGATTATTTTTGACTCTTAATTGATGCTTTATATATCTTTTTGGTCCGTGTGAGCCACATGTGAGCCTTTTTAGTGAAGATCTTATTCAAGAAAGACTGTTTGACTGTGTCCATGCACCCGTGAATTAACAGAGCTTTTTCCATACCAGTGATTTGGCTTTGCTGAATAGCAAAAAGATCATGTTCCATCAAATCATGGGTGGAAAATTATGCAAGCCAAACAACCCCCGAACATTAAGCTGTTTCATCATGGGAAGATCCCGTTATATTTAATCACTACTAAATGTGGGAGCAAAAAAAAATGTTTCATGAAACTGTTTCAGAACTGCCTTTTAGGAAGATACTCATTTAACGAGAGATCACGTTTTTCTGGCCTCGATTCTGATGAAAGTCTTTTAATAATTGGGTATCACTGATCCAGAGTCTTATGTATCTGACACATTAAAGTAAAATGTAACCCCATAAATTTGATGCATCAAGTTTTTCGCGAGCTGCTTGATCCAATTTGCAAGAATGTCCTTCGATTTCAATGTTAAATAGCAATAACTGAAACGACCTCCCTCGGGCAACATTAGTTCACGGGTTAGCACAAGCTAGAAATGAGAAGCTGCTTCCTAATGAGAGAGAGAGAGAGAGAGAGAGAGAGAGAGAGAGAGAGGAAAGATAATGCATTTGGTGCCATGAAGCTTGGTGTCAGAGTTAATCACTGGTACAATCAAATAGTGCTTAGTTTATTAAAGATGCCCTACGGAGCTTTCTTGTAAACTAACAAAAACTATGTACACATTCAGTTTTCTCAAAACGCATTGTGTGTGTGTTATTGAGGTCTAAGAAAGATTTTAGATTCATTTTCTCTCTCTCTCTGTCTCTCTCTCTCTCTCTCTCTCTCTCTCTCTCTCTCTCTCTCTCTCTCTCTCTCTCTCTCTCTCTGGAAATGTTCCTTGTTCTGCTGCTGCCTTTATTCTAACTGTGTCTCGGTTCAGCTTTGGCTCTTCAGCTGTGTTGACAGTGTAACAGAAATAATCGGTCTGACCTAGTAAGGTTGCCGTCATGGTTTTAACATGTGCTTATTTAGACATGAGAACAACATGTTAAATTACCCTCAGATTAGCGTATGTCTGAAAGGGGCTTATTTTTATGGGCTCAAATTAGGGTCAGTAAGATTTGAGCTGGTGAAGTGAATGGTGTTTTCATGATAAACAAGAGCAGAGTTAGACCTTCTGTGTGTTTGGATCGAATAATAGACACCTGAAGTCCTGTTCAAACACGGAACCATGACAGTAAAAGAAACAAAACACTCAAACACATTAAAATACGCTGTTGTCTTATGTCCATGTCAGTGTTTTATGACCTGCCATCCTGACTCAAGATGCCTGCTGGGTCCTTTTAAGTGGCCGTGATCTTAAATGGAGGGGAAATGAGAGTATAGAGAATAACATAAAATGAAATGTGTCTCTGTCTTCACTTCCCCAGTTGGTGATAAGGTCCCAGCTGACATCAGGCTGACGTCCATCCGTTCCACCACCCTGAGGGTGGACCAGTCCATTCTGACGGGGGAGTCTGTGTCAGTCCTCAAACACACAGACCCTGTACCCGATCCCAGAGCTGTCAACCAGGACAAGAAGAACATGCTCTTCTCTGTGAGTCTCATGTCTGTCGAGTTACACTTGAAGGATAAGGTTGTCAAAAGACTCAGCGACATATAAAACATCTAAAAAGGAGTTTTTAAACAGTCTTTTCAAAATGGATGTCCAGGCAGTATTTTCATACCTCAGTGCTGGCCACAGCTTTGACCGGAGACATTATGTTTTTGGCTTGTCTGTCCATCTATAGGGCAGCACGGTGGTGGAGTGGTTAGCATTGTCTTCTCACAGCAACATGGCTTTCTCCCACAGTCCAAAGACATCCAGATTAGGTTAATTGTCGACTCTAAATGGTCCATAAGTGTGAATGTGAGTGTGATTGGTCGTTTGTCCTCTATATGTGATAGACTGGCGACCTGTTGAGGGTGTACCCAGGGTAAGCAGCATAGAAAATGAATGTATGTCAAGAATTCATACTGTACGTCAATTAATATTTCATTAGGCTGCACCGCCTGAGGATTGTCAGCTTTGCCACCTGACAAAATTAGTAATGACAGGAAAAAATGCAGAATAAGTGCATTTTTTTTTTTTTTTTTTTTTTCAAATACAAAAACATGTTTTAGTAACAGTCTGTTGAAGTATCAGTAGTAGGTTGATAAAAAAACAAGTTACATGTTCACATGAGATCAGATTCAGTACATAGCAACTGGAATAGCCTACAGTGCAATACATGTACATCAATTACAATACGCTGTAACTGATCGGGATTAAACAGAGAACAAGTCATGGTTTAATTTGAAACATCCACTTAAGTCCATTGAAAATTTAATTCCAAATCCAAATGCATTCATCAGAAGTATTCCAAGATTTTAAAACCTTAAATACACAGTAACTGGAATGCAACACTGGTAGAGGATAATATCCCGTCAGTAATAATCTTAGAGCTTTAAATAACATTATTTATTTCACATACATTCCTTGCAGTTGTGCAACCTGACTTTTGAAACTAATTTCGCATTGAACAGTCTTCTTAGACACCTGTATTATTTTTGTACATCTAATTTTTAAATAGAATAAAGATTTTTAAGATAAAATTACATTTTGCAAGTTATTGATTGGCTGTACCAGCTGACATGGGAAGTGCACCGACCTACCAAGTAAGCTGTTTTTATCAAAATGTGAAAGAGATCTACCAAACCTTTTCACTCGGCCATGAAGGTCACTTGGGATCTGCTTGATGATGCAACATCCTGTTTACTGCTAACACTAAAGATGCTTTACAAGACAGACGATGTCTTAAAGAGGACAAGCTACGCTAATGGTATGAAATGGTATACACTTCCTGTCTCCTATTATTATCCTTAAAAAAAACATTTTTTATAGTTTTCTTAGTCTGTTCATTTGCAGCGGTTGCACCATCTGATGAATACTGACTAGAATGCGTATCAATCCACCGCTGAAAATAATCCTTAATAAATGCATTATTTCTGTCTGTTTGAATAGTGTTTGATTAAAGCTGCAGTGACCAGCTGTTTTAGGAAAATCTCTAACCTTTTAAAAAAAGGAAATGATACTTTGGTGAAACTGTTTTTTGGTGGATTTACCTCAGTACTTGAACAAATGTATATTGTTACATTACATGCCACTTACCGGGGCACAGAGCGTTTGTCTGCTCAGAGAGACAGAGCACTCAGAGCTACTCTAAAATGACAAGATAGATTAAGGTGGATAAAACACAATGTGCAAAAAAAAATTCAGAGCCACTGGGATTAACGAACATGCTAATGCTAGATTGCCAGAAATGTGTCCTGTGCAATCACCACCTAGTTTATTTATTTATTTATTTATTTTATGTATTAAAAGCTGTTGTGACATTCATGGTTCCCACATTTGTTCTCTAAGAGGAAAAAAAAAACTGTGTGTGTGTGTGTGTGTGTGTGTTATCTCTGTCAGACCTCAAAGGCTGCTGAGTCTCCAGGTGGTCTGTGGTCAAAGAACAACAGCCATTGATGTTTTATTTAGCACCATCACTCTGACAGGCTGCAAGACCTGCAGGTTGTCTTTGTTGGTGTTTTTTTTTTTTTTTATCAGAGTACTGCTGGACTGAGAGACTGATGTGAGGGACACACGTCAGAACCTGGTATTAAAGGAGAAAAAGAAATCTCAGGTTTCACACAGATTATACTCACCACTGTTTTAACCAGAGCTCCTGATGTTTGGAAACTCTGTGACACCGTGTCAGATATTATCATAAAGACGAGTCTGACAGTACAACAGTGAAAGTTACTCCTGTCCATGACCTTTGCCCAGGGTACCAACATTGCAGCGGGGCGAGCCATCGGGGTTGTTGTGGCGACAGGTGTGCAGACGGAGATTGGGAAAATCCGAGATGAGATGGCCTCCACGGACCCTGAAAGGACCCCGCTACAACAGAAACTAGACCAGTTTGGAGAGCAGCTGTCTAAGGCAAGAGCCCCTGTGTGTTTTCATGTGTAGTTTAGTGTTTAACTTTGGATTTGAAAGTGTTTATACCATACATCTGTAATCTACAGAATCAGTCTATGTCTGAGTAATATGTTTCCACCTAACGTTGTCTTGCTGTTAACCCTGCAGGTCATCAGTGTGATCTGTGTGGCAGTGTGGGCCATTAATGTGGGACATTTTAATGACCCAGTGCATGGAGGCAGCTGGCTGAGAGGAGCCGTTTACTATTTCAAGATTGCGGTGGCACTGGCTGTGGCGGCCATACCAGAAGGTCAAATATCTTATCTATCTATGCAGGAAAATAAGCTGGCAAAATTTAGGCAGGGAAACAAATGACCGACTTCTTCTTAGATGTGTCCTTGAGCAAGGCAAAATCAAGTGCTGTAGTGGAGAAGCTTAGTCATCTATCTCTTATAAAAAAAAAAAAAAAAAAAAAGCTGTCTCATCACCGTCCTCTGCCTGTCGTGCTTCCTCCCAGGCCTCCCAGCAGTCATCACTACCTGCCTGGCACTGGGCACCAGGAGGATGGCCAGGAAGAACGCCATCGTCCGCAGCCTGCCGTCAGTGGAGACGCTGGGTTGTACCTCTGTTATCTGCTCAGACAAAACAGGAACACTGACCACCAACCAGATGTCAGTCTGCAGGGTGAGATGATGGGAAAACACGACGTCAGGCTGACGTTATGCTGACGTTATGCTGACGGGGTGACATCCTCTTTGTTGTTGATTTAATGCCTCGTCATGCTAACATCTAACATTAGATTAACAAAGGTTAATCTTGCTTACATTCTGTCAAACACATAAATACCCTATATACTGTAATGTCTCCAGTATTCCAGCTTGAATATATAAATATAAAGACCAGTAGCTAATACAGGCCAAGTAAAAACAATGAAATATTAAGGGGGTTGATATTATCTATGGACCACAAATATAGCTTATTTAGAGATTTTTAATATTAAAAGCCCACCAGTAGCAGGAAGGCTGGAATACTTTAATGAGAAAAATCTACAGGAGGTGTTCAGCTGAATTCACTGGTGAATGAAACTGGCATTTGTGTTAGTAAGAGAGAGAGCGAGTGAGGATTGAGTATGACAGAGTGTGACTCTGTTGTTGTACTGATAAATATGGGAGCAGGTGATATTAGCAATAAAAGCCTGTCTGTAACATAAGCCCCTTCTAAATAAGGGACTGCCACTGAGGTAAATAATATAATGTTTATATTAATAAAATGACATGTTTTATATTGTAGTAAGAAGTTCCACTTTTAATGTGCTGTTTATGCACTTGCTCCATGTCGTGATGGTAAATTCACTAAATTCCATCAGTGCAATAACAGTCATGTCACACTCACCACACTGTTGTGAGTTTCTGCACAATAAGGTCTTCACTTTAGCTTTAGTTTTCAGATGTAGCATTGGATTTGCTGTAAAAACCTGATGTTTAGCGGATGGATTAGTCTGTTATCATGTGGAACTGACTTCAAATGTGATCTCCTAACGTTATTGAACCAATCAGATTCTGCATTGTCTATCTGTGCTTGTGTGCATGTGTGTGTGTGTGTGTTTAGATGTTTGTAGTGGACAGTGTGTCAGGGGAGCACTGCAGCCTGAGCGAGTTCACAGTGACTGGATCTACTTACGCCCCTGAAGGGGAAGTGTGAGTGTCTTTTAACCTTTAACCCTTAACCCCTGACAGTTTATGGATTATTAATGTGGATTATGGGAGATAACACTTAAATAACCTCCTTCCATTTTGTTACATCCTGCAAGCATCCCCCCTTTTCCATGTCTATCCTCTGTCTTGATTTGTCCTCCACCTGTCCCTCTTTCCTTCTCTGTCTCCAGTTACAAAGATGGCTCTGTGGTGAAGTGCAGTCAGTATGAAGGCCTGGTGGAGATGGCTTCCATCTGTGCACTGTGCAATGACTCATCACTGGACTACAATGAGGTATGAAATGCAAACTTGACTGCAGCAACAGCTCAGACCATCACAGATGACCATATATGGCTCTGGAACATTTAAAACTGCACTCTGTGATTGTGAGGATGTGTTACCACAAATGCAGTGGAGAGTAAACGGCATGCTTTAACCACTTGTCCTTCTCCGTGTTTGTGTGTGTTTACTTGTACTTTACTCTGAGGGCCAGTTTGAGTTATAGACCTTACGGAGTGAGGACATTTTGGGATAGTGAGGACATTTTGTCCAGTCCTCCCTTTCTGACACACCTTCAAAGGCTTTGTCAGTGTTAAGACTTGGTTTTAGGGTTCAGGTTAGAATCAGGTTTAGGTTAGGGTTAGGTTTTTAGAAGTGATGGTTAAGGTTAGCGTGAGAGGCCAGGGGATGCATCACGTCAGTGAGTGTCCTCACAATGAGAGAAGTACAAATATGTGTGTGTGTCTTCTAGGCAAAGGGAGTGTATGAGAAGGTTGGGGAGGCAACAGAGACCGCCCTCTGCTGTCTGGTGGAGAAAATGAACGTGTTTGACACTGACCTGAGAGGACTGAGCCCCGCTGAGAGAGCTACAGCGTGCTGCTCCGTAAGTGTGTGTGTGTGTGTGAGAGAGAGAGAGTTAAACAAAGTGCTGACCTCTGCATCTACCTGTGAGACCATTAATCCTGAACGGAGAGCTGACCTGTGAAGAGCAGTTTCACTTTCACAAAAGTGTTTGCTCATAGGGGAATGTTTGGTCTCTGTAAATAACATTATAAAGAGTAATTTATGAAAAGTGCCCTGAGATAATCTCTGTTATGTTTTACTCTATACAAATAAAACTGACTTGACTGGACCTGGACGTTGTGGAGGCCTGGTTTTCTGTTTCAAAGTCACTACAGCAAATGTTCTGTTTGTTCCTCTCTGTTTTTTTTTTTTTTTTATTTATGTTTTCCTGCCAACAAAGCTCACTGAGCTCTGCTGAAGATAAACTTTACATACTCTAACTGTCTTTTTATTGGTTTTGCTCAGGTGATTAAGCAGCTGATGAGGAAGGAGCTGACGCTGGAGTTCTCCAGAGACAGGAAGTCCATGTCTGTCTTCTGTTCGTCCAATAAACTCACCAGGTCTGCCTCAGGAGCCAAGATGTTCGTCAAGGTCAGCCACACACACACCGCTCGCCGTGATCTTTTTGGTTATCCAGTGTCTGTTAAAAGACACAAACATGTAATCTTTTCCCTGTCTGTCCTCAGGGAGCTCCAGAGAGCGTGCTGGAGCGCTGTAATTATATCCGGGTCAGCGGTTCTGCTCGTGTGCCTTTAAGCCCAGCGGTTCGAGAGCAGCTCCTGTCCACCGTGCGGGAGTGGGGGTCGGGCCGAGACACGCTGCGCTGCCTCGCCATGGCGACCAGGGACACACCCCCAGACATCCACTGTCTCAACCTGGAGAACTCAGCTGCCTTTGCTGACTATGAGGTGATGATGATGATGATGATGTTTTTAGAAAGGGCTTATGGTCCAGATATTGTGTCCTAGTTCTGATATAAACATATGGACATGAGACAGTATCTGTCTTTTTAAAATCCTGGATTGAAGTTGGTGTGATGTTGAATGGGAACTGGAACCTCTCCTCCTGTCAGTGTTGACCAGTGGCTCTAAATGATGAAATGCACTGCTGGTGATCCCTGTTGGAGACAGTAGAGAAGCTAAACCAGTCCTCTGTGTCCACCTGTTCCCTCTCTGCAGTCGGACCTGACATTTGTGGGCTGTGTGGGAATGTTGGACCCACCCAGGAAAGAGGTGCTTGGCGCAGTTCGAATGTGTCGGCAGGCCGGCATACGAGTCATCATGATCACAGGTACAGCTGACATATGTACACACACACACACACACACACACACGTATATGTGTGCAAAAAAAAAGACGTAACTGTGATTTTTTTCTAATCAGAGTTGGTTTATATGAAACTGAGTTTAATTACAAACATCCTGATACGATCTGTTGTAAATATGTAAATACTCACTTTCAACCTGCCAAATTAACAGTTGGCAACTAAATCTTTCAACTGAAGTCTGAGAAAATATCATCTTTGGCTTAGAGAATACAAGTTTTAAACAGATTTTTTAACATGACAGTCTGCATTACAGACTTGGTCTACAGAATTTAAAAGACATGGGCATTTACAAGGCAGAGCAGGGCAAGTGGTATGATGCTACTGGTTGCATTATGGGAAATGTTCAGGCCAGAGTTTTTGAAGCTTGACCCACACTGGTAAGCAAGGACTGTTAGATCATTATTATATTAGAAAATATTATCTGCCTGCTCATGTGGTTCATTAATATTCACGATGAAACGTAACCACTGCAACATCTGCATTGTACACTGGGCACAGCTGACTGGAGCTCGTACAAAGCTCTACCACACACAAGGAAAACATGCACAGTGACGTCACTATTTAGCAGTGAAACTCAGGCTGTTTGTCTGAAGCAGCTGGACAGTTCACTCAGGAGAAGTGTCACATGGTGACAGACCTCCCTGTCTGAGATGGAAGAAAGTCTTGTCCTTCGCTTCTTTGGTAAAGACAGTAGAAATATAAGAAAAGTAATCCTGTTTTAGATTAGGGAATATTACCAAGCGTTACGCTTCTGTGAGGTTGATGCGTCATGTGATCAGGATATGAATAAAACTGTGGTGTACATTCATTTATACACATGGTCTGTTCACGTGTTCTTCATTTTTCTCTCCAGGTGACAACAAAGGGACAGCCCTGTCTATCTGTCGGAGGGTGGGGATCATCACGGAGCAGGAAGAGGAGCAGGAGGGCGCGGGGGTCATCGGAGGCCTGACGGGACGGGAGTTTGACGAGCTGCCTCCGCACCTGCAGCGCCAGGCCTGTCGGACGGCCCGGTGCTTCGCCCGGGTGGAGCCGGCACACAAGAGTCGTATAGTGGAGTATCTGCAGAGCCTGAGTGACATAACTGCCATGGTGAGTGTATGGCCTTATCATAAGCAGGTTAACAACTAGTCCTCTGATATCCTTAAATGATCCTCCTCCATCCTCCCCCGATCTCATGGGTGCAGACAGGTGACGGGGTGAACGACGCGCCGGCGCTGAAGAAGGCGGAGATTGGCATCGCTATGGGCAGCGGCACAGCGGTCGCCAAGTCCGCCTCTGAGATGATCCTGGCTGACGACAACTTCTCCACTATTGTGGCTGCTGTGGAGGAGGGCAGAGCCATTTACAACAACATGAAGCAGTTCATCAGATACCTGATATCATCCAACATAGGAGAGGTGGTCTGGTTAGTAGGAAAAAAAAAACAATGAGCTGATACGAATGGAAGGAGGAAACTCTTCCAAAATGTCTGGAGAAAATCAAGTGGCGTCCTGATAGAGACATTTAGTTAACTGTCTCCTTTTCTTCCTTCCTTCCTTCCTTCCTTCTCAGTATTTTCCTGACGGCCGCGCTCGGCATGCCTGAAGCTTTGATCCCAGTCCAGCTGTTGTGGGTCAACCTGGTCACTGACGGTTTCCCAGCGACAGCTCTGGGCTTCAACCCTCCTGACCTGGACATCATGTCCCGCCCTCCTCGCTCCCCCAAAGAGCCTCTCATCTCCAGCTGGTTGTTCTGTCGCTACCTCATCATTGGATGTGAGTCTTGAGCCTGGGACCGAATTTCATCATGAGATTATTATTATTCATGCTACCACACACACACACACAACAAGCTGCCCAGGTTACAAACCACATTTCCACTCACCGTCCTTCTCTGCAGGTTACGTGGGAGCAGCCACAGTAGGAGCTGCTGCCTGGTGGTTTATGGCAGCACATGATGGACCTAAGCTTTCCTTCTATCAGCTGGTAAAAACACACCACCTCACAACTACACCTGCGCATGCCCCTCATTATATACTGTAGTTCAGTGGATACACTGTGGCACCCTGTGGTGTGTATATTAACCCAGTTTTGAAGTATCAATAGTAAGAAGGAAGGTGGGACAGATGTTGTTTTACACTTTTGTTTCCTCCTCAGTCCCACTACCTGCAGTGCAGCGAAGGCCACGCTGAGTTTGCTGGTGTGCAGTGTTCAGTCTTTGAGTCTCCTTATCCCATGACCATGGCTCTGTCTGTCCTGGTTACCATAGAGATGTGCAACG
The DNA here is from genome assembly GCF_017976425.1 of Toxotes jaculatrix. NCBI lineage: Eukaryota > Metazoa > Chordata > Actinopteri > Toxotidae > Toxotes > Toxotes jaculatrix. Next base: position 27,147,163 of record NC_054397.1, on the reverse strand, counting down.
CCTTGAACAGGTAAGATTAAAAACAAACACACCCACACACTGAACTTCACATCCCACACTGCTGTCTTGTGTCACCCTGTGACTGTGTACCTGGGTAATCAGAGTGTAGTGATGTGGTTTAAAACTGCTGTACGTGCAGGTTTGTGAAGGCTGTGAATCCATGATGGAGGTGAAGTTGTTCCAAGCTGTAAGGTGACAGAACAGACTGTGTAAATAGTGAAATAATGTTTTTATTACTGCTGTCCAGTCTCTCAGAGAACCAGTCCCTGCTGAAGATGCCCCCCTGGTCAAACCCCTGGCTGGTGGGAGCCATCTGTCTGTCCATGGCCTTACACTTCCTCATTCTATATGTAGACCCACTGCCGGTAAGGATGCGTGCATGTACTGTGTGTGCATTAAAGACGATACGATTGTTTACTGTGAAAGTTAATACTGATTCATCACACATTAAAAAACGTGTGCTCTTCCCTGACACGTCCTCTGTGCAGAGCTTAATTCTCCATTCTTCCCTCTGTCTGTAACATCAGGTGATATTTCAGATACGCCCTCTGTCCTGGCCTCAGTGGGTGGTGGTGTTGAAGATGTCACTTCCTGTTATCTTGATGGACGAGGCCCTCAAGTTCCTTGCCCGCAACTACATCGAGCCCGGAAACCAGATCCAGGTCAGAGATCGTGCTTGACGATGGTTCTGTTAATGTTACTTTGTGTCTGTGAAGTGATCTGTGTCCAACTCTTTGTTTCAAATCTCTTACTCAAAAAGACACTGGAAGAGGAAGAGGAGCTGCAGAGGACAAGGGCTAATGCAGGACTGGTCAGTGCCGTGATGACAAGGCTAAGCCAGTCGGTGCAGGGCGTGTCCTGGTCGTTCGTCCTCATCTCCACGCCGCTAGTGATCTGGATCTTCAGCCTGGACTCTGACATCACTAACATCTTCTGGGAGTGATGGGGGAAAGAGAGGACAGGTGGACTGTTGGGGGGGGGGGGGGGGGGGAAACAGCGAAAGACAGGAGACTGAAAGAGGACAGAGAAGGTGGGAGAGGAAAAAGATGAGAAATACTTGAGATACAGGAACGTAAGGGACAGAGAGGGAAATCTTTAGCCAGCTGACAATCAGAAAAACAAGACGACAGAAAGTGCAAAGCAGTTTTAGACCATCACTTCCTCTGTAATGAAAAGGTGCTATGTGTAGCTGATTGTCTCTCTCATAGTTGTGATCACATGTGAATTTCATAGCTTGCTTAGACTGTGCTTATACCTGCTCCCTGTTTTCTTGCCTCAGGCTTGTAAATGTTGGTCAGTCTTTGATCCAGAGGGAAATATCTCTGAGACATAGTACCTCTACGACTGAAAACCATGGTACCAACAGTCTCGGTTGTTCTTTTATGTTAGCGTAGCATGCTAACCTACTCATTTTTACATTTTAAGATACTAAAGATCTGTGATAAATATTCAGAAGTTAGCACGTGAGTGTTAGCAACTTGTTTGTTGTTTAAAAAGACAACAGCTGACATCTGTCTTTCTGCCTTAAAGCAGCAGAGCGCTGCAGGGATGACGTATTTCTGTAGGCTAGACTGGAAGTTAGCATCGCCCCCCCCCCCCCCCCCCCCCCCCCCCCCGGTTCTCTCCACAAAAAACCAGTAGGATTTTTGCACTGGTCTCTGGATTATTGCAGAAAATAAGCTCTGTGACAAACAAAATATTCAGCAAGATAATCTTACTCTTGAACACCACTTTTATGGATTTTGAGGCCTAAATAGAATTGTGATAAGTAAAAAGCTAATGTTAGGCTATAAACAAATTGCACGAAAGCTGCATGTCTTCACCTTCACCAGGCTTCCAACTTGTAATTTATGTGGTCGAATTTATGTGTAAAATATAATGAGGATTATCATTAGTTCCCAACTATTTTGGCTTTCTTTGTTGCATTTATCTTCCAAAGGCTTTGATTTGATAGGCTGGCTGTTAGAGACCTGGATGGGGTTGCACCACCGATTTGTAAATCCTTCCTGAGTTCTTAGTAACAGGTAGCTAACTTCAAAACGAGTCATTTCCTAAATCAGGTTGCACTGAGAAATGTCTTAGCCAGTAAAGACTTAAGTAATGTGTGAATCAGAATTAAAGTCAGAAAAATAATTTGTGTAGCAGAGAAATGGGATTGTTTGTTTTTCGCTCACTTCTGTTTTTATTTTCATTTTTCCTTTTATTTGTCTTGAGTTCAGTTTTCACCTGACAGCGTGCTGAAGAGTTACTGGCGGTAAAATGCTACACATAGCACCTTTTAGATGAAAATGTGTGGGTTGAAAAATGAGTGGATTAGATAGATGAAAGAGAGAAGTGTTGAGTGGTCCACAATCCCACAAACACACACACACACACACACACCAGCCTTACATCCACACTGTAATTCACCAGTAATAACAGCGTAACCAGTAGTAACAGGTGATGAGGCCAGATAACTCGTCGTACAGTAGACCCCACAGCTGGCTGCTCCAACACTCTCTATGCTGCAGCACAAAAATATTCAGTCACACTATTGTTGGAACTTCCTTGTAGATGATGTACAGGAGAGTTAAAACAAGTGTGGGGGTCCTCTGAAGGAGGACTCAGCAGACCATTTCAAAATGCATGTCTACACACATCACACACTGATCACATGTTCCAGAGCAGGGGATCAACCCCAAGCCTGTGCTTTTCTCTGATTCTGCAAAAAAACACATGAAACCTAAAATCTAAAAAGGGATTGACGTCTAAAGCTGTGGGGGAGGTCTGCGGTACAGTTCATCGTCACATCTAAAACCTTTATTCTGACAGGTCTTGAACCGTAGTTCACGTCCCTCATTGTCTCTCTGTTGATTGTTGCTGACACTGAAAAGCTCTTAAAGTCTTAAATGTGACGTGACTTGACCAAACCTTTGCTGGTTCTTCTGACACCCTGAGGCTTCACAGACTGACTGAAGCGGGACCTAAGCCTTCACATCAGGACCAATGAGTGGAGTCGGTTTGATTAGTTAAGACATGTTGATGATATTATTTATACTCACGGTTAGACACAGTAGAGGTTGTTGTGTTCTTTGCAGGTACGGTCCGCATCTAAAGGATGTACATCGTAAGCTAAATGGATTAATAGGGTTCTTTATTTTAGGGCTTTAAATATACTCTATGTGTTTATTACTCACACTACTCAAGTCCCTCTCAGCACTGCTATACTCATCTTTCTAGTTGCTTTCTTTTGTTTCTTTGCTTTCTTTCTTTCTGTTTGTCTGTTTACCACAGGAACTTCCTCTGTTAGTCGATGCAAAGTCGTAGGCCTGACAGTGAGTGAATGTTTCCTTTAGATGTGTTGTGTGTGTGTGAGACTCATTGACCTGTTGGCTGCCATTTTCTCCACTGATGCCATTGAAGGGATTTTGATTTTTTTTTGTTGGTGAAAAAAGCGTTTTTGGTTCATTAGGGGCCACAGATAAGAAAAAAAAAAAAAAGCAGATTTGGAGCATAAAGTTATATTGATATGTCATTTTGATATGAGCTCAAACCTTTTAGAAAGAAAGTCATGATATTATGAGAAGAAAGTCAACTACAGCTACTGTTTATGCTGCGATGTGAGCAGCAGAGCATGAACATCACTCACTGCACAGACAGGTGACAGGCCGTTCTGGTGGTCGCCTGTCACTTTTTCAGATTTACTTCACTTGTGTATGTTTTGTTTTTGTTTTTGTTTTTTTCATAAAAGTGACTTTATCTTATAATTTTTGCAGTTATGACTTTACTCCTGACATTAGGGCATTTTGTTGTAAAATGGTAATTTTATGACCTTTATTTTTTGCATAAAACAGATTGTAGCTTTATTCAAAATTCAAACCTGACTATTCTTTTAATAGTAAGACCTTCCTCTCATGATATTGCAGTATTCTGTAAAATATAACTAATTTCAAAATGTTCATCTGTCCCTGATAGCAGGCTGATGTTTTTATTAAATGTTATCATGAAGAACCTATAGGCTCTTCACAATAACATTTAATAAAAACACAAGTTGCTCTAAAATAGAAAGTTTTAACTTTCGGATCTGAACATCTATTGACGTGTTAGACCAACTAACCTGCTGTGGAAACAGGCAGTTTTCTATATTTAAAAAAAAAATTGTTTTCGTCTTTTTTTTTTAATTGAAAAAACTTTGCTTTAGTTGCTAGTTGCTCCTCCTTTAA